>NC_068911.1:142522896-142825927 GCF_023091745.1 Budorcas taxicolor | reverse complement strand
AGCGCACAAAGTAGAAACAGAACACTCAAAATATTACAATCTATTTTTACATCAACAGGGAGAGGTTGTTTGGGACTTTCTTCCTACTTCACTTTTACAACTCTTACTACTAAGAAGCAATATATTTAAAGCTTCTTTGATTACTTAAATTTTATATTCACTAAAGATGATTTTTATTGGCAAAGTTTCCTTGTAGTAATTTCAGACTTCTCTGGTAATAAATGTCTTCATGAAAGTGTAAGAAGGAACAGAAGTTCCTACTGGAATTTCCTAACTCAGTGGTGGGGTGGGGGAAGAACATCTAATGTCTTCTTCCTGGACCTGCTCCTCAGTTATGTACATTCAGAGAGACAGACTCATCAGCTGCTAATTGCCTTAATGTCTTAATCTTCAAAATAAAAGTAATAAATTTGTCCTTCTAAAAAAGAGGCTAAGAGGAAAAAGCAAAAAGCAAAGGCAGTGTCTACATGATGATCTGTAAATATCAAAATTGTGTAGATATTTTCCTTCCAAAATCGTTTCCTAGAATACTTTACCAGTGAGCCAACAGAGCATAAAGGCTGAGCACACTACCGACTGCCATCTGGCTCATGCACATATATACACCTCCATGAGCAATGCTGTCTAGGCACAGAGCCCCAATAGCCTTTTTAGAAAATTGTTTTCTAAACAAAACACTTATATTTTACATATTCACAGGACATGTGATTCTTCTTTACATTGAGTGAAAACTCTTAATTTTCAGAGCATAATTATCAGAGCAGATAATGATTATTTGCAAAATATGTAGGTTCTCTAGCAAAGCAAATTTTAATAAGTAGGCAGTTCAGAACTCTGGTTTTCTTTTGTTAGTGACACCTTTGCTTCACACTAAACTACATCCCATACAATTTTTTTTTTTTTGAAAAAATGAATATAGGAATATTACCTTGACAGAAAGGAGTCTGATGCCAGGTCTTGCAAATTTCCATTGATGGTGTGCCGTCACATTGGTTAAGCCAAAGCTTGTCTTCAGGGTCTTCACCACTTTGCAAGCTGTCAAAATCCTTGTCATTTTGAAGACAATTTGTGACTAAAATAAAATAAAATTACATATATTTTATGAGAATTTTGTTATAAGGTTTTTTAATTAATGTGAAGAAAGCTGGAGATGTGCAGTCGTGTTAAGGCTGACTGCACAGTGATCTTTGGATTTCCATTCATTCTGTCATTAAATGTCTTCAGCCACAGCTCCTCCTTCTCTTAAGCCCTCCTCCCAAGGTAATGTCCAGAGATGTTCCGTGGACATGTAATACAAATTGCAACACATCAAACACTACCTTCTCCTGCTGAAATAATGCTAGTGCTGTGGAAAACCAGTCATCTGTCAAAGGAATTGCTTATGCAGCTGAATAGAATGACCTAGACACAGTGGACAACCTTAGGAATATCACTTACCCTAAAGAGTAACAAATTCCTAATAATGCTAAGGGTCAAAGATTTTTGCTTGTGTTAGATGTGATGTCTAATTTGCCTTAAAAGATATTTTAAATTCCCAAAGACTTCCCAAAGAACTCAAGACTTGCCATTTTCTGCTTGGAAAAGACAATGGACACCACACATAGGAAAAACGACATCAGAACAAGCTTTTATCCACAAATATAGAATAAGCCCTTCTACATTTTTTTTAGTTTAACAGTGTATTACATTCTTACTATTGCATTGTTTTCTGTTCCAAACTTTAAAGCAATCAGTAATATTAACTAAAACACAACTGGAGAAAAGCAGCCTATTTTTATCTCTCTTACTTTTTCAATATGTAAAAAGTATATGAAACATATACTTTGGTTTAAACCAAAGTAAACTAATGAATGCTCATTCCTAAGTTGAAATTTTTTTAGCTTTTAAACTGTGAAATATAAAATTCCCAAAATGAAAATATTTGTGTTTCAATCTGAGTTGAAATCAATTCACTTAGCCCTCAATCCCACATTTAATCAGGCAACCAAAAAGTCCCATTGGCTTAAGAAAGTTCTCACTTAAGTCATGTGCTTATATAGATTATATTCTTGTAAAAGAAGACAAGAAATAAAGACTTCCTTCTAGAGCTTTTCATAATGGAAAAGATGACATAGAATGGCATAAAAGATTGTAAACTTCACCAATGTAGGATAAGTGCTAGAACTGGGAGAGGTGTATGATGAGATTTTTTTTTTTTTTAAAGAACAAGGTTTAAACTCAGTCTTCTTCTATCTTACTTAAAGTAATAATGTACAAACATTCTCTGAAGTCAAATTACTTCATATTACCTGGTGATAGAAAAGTGAAAAAATAAGGCTCAGTCTAGTGTATATAATTAATAAAATAAGCAATGTTATGCTAGTGTGTCCAAATACAATGCAGAAAGAAAGAGGAGAGGGAAAGAAGGTGAGAAGAAGCAGGAGACAAGGAGGGGAGATAAAGAAATAAGGAAGAAAGGAAGGAAGAAAGGAAGAAGGGAAGGAAGGAAAAGATCAGCTCCCTGTGTATGTCCAGTAAAATTTAAATATGTGATCACATTGAACCATATTATCTTGAAGGATACAAAGAGTAAAAACTGTAGCTAGAGGGGTAAAAAGCAGGAGGGACAGCATGAGCCACAGCACAGACACGTGAAATCATACGACATATTAAAATAAAAGGCTAAAACACTCTGCTAAAGCCTAGATGGACAGTACAGTTTGGGGAAATGAAAAGGAGCCATTACATGGAAGACTTTGTGTGCTTTAAAATGGTTGGTCTTAATCCATAAAGAGCATTCATGGTAGTCACGGAAATGTTTTGAACAAAGGTGAAATCTGTGTGAAAGAAAGATTATGCAAAATGAATGAGGGTGAAATAGCAGAAGAAAAGCTCTCAACTTAGAGAACTAAGAATCAACACTTACTGGTTTGGATCAGTAAGTACAATGGGCCTTGAACTCGTCCTGTCTGCATATACATACATATGTTTATATAGGGGCTTCCCTCAAAACTCAGTTGATAGAATCCACCTGCAATGCAGGAGACCCCAGTTTGATTCCTGGGTCAGGAAGATCCCCTGGAGAAGGAAAAGCCTGCTCACTCCAGTATTCTTGGGCTTCCCTTGTGGCTCAGCTGGTAAAGAACCCACCTGCAATGCAGGAGACCTGGATTCAATCCCTGGATTGGGAAAATCCCCTGGAAAAGGGAAAGGCTACCCAGTCCAGTATTCTGGCCTGGACTATACAGTCCATGGAGTCACAAAGAGTAGGACACGGTTGGGTGACATTCACTTTCACTTTCACATGTTTACATAGAGAAAAGGAGGTTTGTCTTTCTCTAATTAGAAAAATTGTCATTTTTCAATTGTTAAATTGTGTATGACTCTTTGCAACCCCATGGACTGCAGCACACTGGGCTTCCCTGTCCTTCACTATCTCCCAGAGTTTGCTCAACTCATGTCCATTGAGTCAATGATGTCATCCAACCATCTCATCCTCTGTCACCCCCTTGTCTTCCTGCCCTCAATCTTCCCTGGCATCAGGGTCTTTGGCAGTGAGTCAGCTTGTTGCATTAGGTGGGCAAAGTATTGGAACTTCTGCTTCAGCATCAATCCTTCCAATGAATATTCAGGGTTGATTTCCTTTAGGATTGACTGGTTTGATCTCCTTGCTGTCCAAAGGACCCTGAAGAGTCTTCTCCAGCACCACAGTTTGAAGGCATCAGAAAAATGACATGTACTTATCATGAAAGTCTTCAAGATGCAGAGTAAATTTAAAACAGTCATAGCCTCATTACCTAGAAGTACCCATGAGTGAACACTGTGGGATATTTCCCCCTTTATTCTCTGTACTTTGATTAAATATGACAGTTGGGATACTGAGGAGCTCAGAATTTGAGCAAGGAAAAGACATTAGTAACTGACTTCATAATCACTTCTACCAGTTGGCCAAAAAGCATGGTAAATTAAACTTGGTTTTCCAAAAAGGTATCAACAACTTTAGGATATAATTCCATGACTCTAGAATCTAACAAAAACTATAAGCCTGACAGTTGTAATGGGCTTTCATTTTTTCAGTAAAACATGTTGGATGTAGGGTACAGTCCATGCTTCTAGTTATCATAATGAAAGGAGAAGGGGCAGAAGATTTGGAGTTTGGTAAAATATTCTGAAAATTCGTGCATCATGATTCTACAAACATCTTGGGAATTGGAAAGACCAGTAAATTAAATGGTGGGTAGATTCAGATTTAAGTGATCAAGATGAACTGAAATCTACAACCAAACTAAAAAAGAAAATTACATCAGTGAGGGAGTTTACATTAGAACAGCAGGAGACTCGGGTTCGATCCCTGGGTCAGAAATATCCTCTGCAGAAGGAAATGGCACCCCACTCCAGTATTCTTGTCTGGAAAATCCCATGAACAGGGGAGCCTGGCAAGCTACAGTCCATAGTGTCTCAAAGAGTCAAACACGACTGAGTGACTAAACAACCAATCAAGGGAGTGGGGTGATAGCTGATTAACAGTCGATATGAAAGAGATAAAAATATTAGTAGAAATATTACATTTTTATGAAAGAATTTTTAACATATTTTAAAAGAATATTGTTTTAGACTAGAATGATTTTTTTTCTCTAGTCACATTTACATGGTCCTCCTCTCACATAAGTTGTCTGCATACAACTAAGCAGGGAAAGGCATGCACACACGTACACACAGAAGGTAGAGGGAATTTGTATTTGAAATGTATTTTGGATGACCCATGTCATTCAGAGTCCTCTAATCATATGTCACTCACTCAAAACAGCAAAATATTGCTTATGAATTTACCCCTTCTTTTCTACTGGTACTTTTATCATAGTTATCACTGTTTATGGTACTAGGCTACTGTTCCTATACAATGCCATTTGGAAAATTAACAATTATTAAGCTAAATATTTCTCAATTTTGATGGAGTAATGCTCCACTACTTTTTTTTACATTTTTTAATCAAAGTACAGCTGATTTACAGCACTGCACCAATCTCTCTGTTGTACTACAAAGTGACTCAGTTATACACATATATACATTCTTTTTTTGTATTCTTTTACACTATGGCTTATCACCATATATTTTCCTTTGTTATACATTAAGACTTTGTTGTTTATCCATTCTAAATGTAATACATTCTAGTACTTCTTAATCTAGTGCTGATAAAACTTTTTATTTCTTCCATAAATTGGAAAATGCCTTAAATATTTGTATGAATGAATATGTATATATGTATGTATATAAGGAGATTAAAACATATACATATTTATATAGAGAGAGCAAGTAAAATATCCTTAACATAATTATTTATCATTACTTAAGAGAAATAGAAACATTCAGTCTTCCAAATCCCTGAGGAGATTTAATTTGATGAATTTGTCATTAGGATATCTGTTATTGAAAATGTTACTATATCCATCACTAAATGGTATTTATTTTCATCTGTTATTTAAAAAAATGTGGATAATACTGAAAAATAGATAATAGCCTACCACCCAAACATAAGCTCTATTCATGTTTTAGCATATCTTCCTCTATCATTTATTTCTATATGCAAGTCATAATTTTGAAAACAGTGATCAACCTGCATTATACTTTTGTAGGGTAATACTATATTTAAGGTATGTTCAATATTATTACATGTTCTTTTCAAACTTTAACTGAAATGGCTACAACAATCTTTCATCTTTATTTCTTCTATTGTTGCTATAATGCATATCAATATTGCCATATTTTATAAACAATGCCAAATCTCTCTTCAAAAAGAATGCACCTATCTACATACCAATCACAATATGTATATGTCTCTTTTAATGCACACTTGTCAACTTCAGGTATTATTTATTTGCTTATTTGAGCACAGGAAATTATATTTGTTTTCATCTGAATTTTAAATTACTCATGAAGTCAAACACTTCCATATGCCTTTGTTTAGCACTATTAGTTAGTATATTCTTGTATCTTTTTGCTCCCATTAATCCATTAACACTAATAAACAAGAAAACCTCTTAAAATGAAACATAAAGCAACACTGATTAACAGCCTATATTTGCACTAATTTCAAGTGTACTAATTCCTTCTTTTGGATGATCCACTGGTATAAGTAAGGGAGACCTGTTACCAGTTGGAAGAAATGAAACCAGCTCATTCTGGATAATAAAGGCTTTGGGTTTTAGAATAAAGAGAAAATATAGCATTAGCAATTCTTTTTTAAAAAGTGCAAAAACTGCCAACAGCCTTCTTGAAGTGTATCTTGCTAAGTAATGAATCTGAAACACTCTAAGACAGTGATACATCTTTCAAAAAGTCTCTAATATAACAGGCATGCAAGAGGTGTGTTTGAAAAATGATTGAATGAATGAATGGATTCCTGTATATTGAGTTCCTGCTGATCAATGATGCTTATTTAAGCAGAAGCAGGTAAAATTATGTCACATGAACATAAGAGAAAATAAAGATATTCAGGAAAAGGAAAAGAAAGCTGTCAATTAAGAATTCTACAAAAGGCTATTTTGAAAAGATAAACTGAAAGCAAGAAGCAAAGTATGTCTGGAGAGCAAACAATTCAGAGTAAAAGAAGGTAAAGAACCACCACTTCCGAAAAAAGTTTTATTTAGTATTTGAGTAAAGATGCATGAAAATAGAATAGAAAAGGTAGAAGTGATTTTTAGGGTTCAATTCTGATTTTTATTAGCCTAATATAACAAGAAACACTGTCACAAATGAGAATATGGACCTTAAAAGGGCTACTCTTTGAAGAAAAGCGTCGCAGGTTTGTACTCACATAAAAAGGAGTACTTTCTCTCATCATAGAAACTAGGATAAGCTAGAAGAAGGATTCCTCAAAGTCTGACCAGGGAGAAGATTTGTCTATAATGACAATAGATGTTAGGCTGTTAGATGAGGAGATTTTTAAATAATCAGATGTCTTTGAAAATCCAATCATTAAGACACATTCATTAAGCTTCAATTGGCATTTTGAGAAATAGAAGGTGAAGAACCAATTTTCATGAATGTGCTTATCAATCTAGCATTTGATAGCATAAAGGTTGAAGTGATTCAAAGGAAGAGAAAAAATGAAGATGGAAAAGAGACCCTGTCAAAATGATTTCACATATTAAAATTCTAGGTACATGTGATTATATTCTAGGACAATAAAAAAGAAATCATTTTTAAGACTGAAAAAAAAAAACTTAAAGAGAGCAAGTTAGTTGGTACAAGCAGCATGTATTTGTAAAGAATAAATCTTGTCATCCAAATTTCTGCCTTTAAAAAAGACATTATTACTAGACTCTGTAGAAATGTTAGACATAAGCTACTTCAAGTGCATTGAATATACATTCTAGGGCATTATTAGGTACATATACATTTACTGGAGAACACATATAAATGTAGGAGGAAACTGAATTACACAGTGAGCAAAACAATCTTTCTATTTGTGGGATGAGAAGAACATAGTGGGCAATGGCTTAGAAAGTTGATTCAGAAATCACAGTGACCTTGGCAAACTGGAGACATAGTCAAACACAAACAGATGAAAGTACAAGCAAAGTGAGGTCAAATGTCAGTTAGTCCAAAAAGAGGAAGAAAAGCAAGTCACAAACACAAATTGTAGAGGATTATATAGAAATAAGCCAAAAAGCATATATAGTAGTCATAAAATATAGCAGCTGCCCAAAGTTAATCATAGTGTGCTGTAATCATTAAAGTTATAAATCATTAAGTCATAAATTATACATAGAAGGTAGAATTTAGAGTCAAATTTAAGAAAGAAAATTCAAAGTTCACTAAGAAGTTAAATATTGAATAACCTGTAACACACATAAAAAATAAAATTTTGACCATGAGAGAACTACAGATTTAAAACCATGCCATGTAGGATTCCTAATCAAAAATTTTCAGTCTTCCTAAAAGTCTTTAAAAAAATGTTTTAAAGGGGAAATTCTTGGGTATTGAATTTTTAAGATCCTACAATAGAATTTAAAACATTGTAATCTGTAACCATAATATATTAGCATATATTTACATCTATGAGATATATACATTACTCACTATTATGCCAGTAAGTGCAAATAAGTACTTAAATAAATCAATTTTAATGAGTTCAATGATGATAAATATGATGCTGCTTGATAGTTGAGGTATTTGCCATTTTTTGATCACATACTAAGTGCCATATCTTGGGCAAGGCACTTGGAATACCAGTTTTGCTAACCTTAAAAGCAATCTCTATGCTAAATTGTGGTTAATTATATCCCTGTTTTACAGATGAAGATATTGAGTGGGTCCCAGGGAGTTAAGTAGCTTGCCCATGATCACACAGCTAATAAGTTGCAAAGCCAAGATGAGAACTCAGCTCTTAGCCAATGTTCAGCCTCTTTCCAACATGTCAACTATATCTGGGAAAAAGAGAGGCAGCAACACGAAATGATTTAGAAAGAGTGGGCTGGTTAAGATTAATTTCACAGGAAGAATACATGATTGTAGAGCTTGCAAGGCTAGAAATACTATGACATGACCTGGAAATGGATAAAATGTAAGTTCAGTAAAACTCAAATAATGAGAAGAAAGCATTCATGCTTCTCTGATTTATTATCATGTTTAAAATTAAAATAATATAAACATGAAGAAGGTAATATAGAAATGAAACTATAAAATTTTTCTAGCAATCTATCTAGTGAAACTAATTGGTCTGAGAGTCATACTTCTAGTTGGCTAACTGATTCAGCCCAACTTACCTAAAATAGCAAAGGAAATTTTATATTTTTCTATGTTAGATCCTATTCTTTTAAGTTACTTCAGAATCTGAATAATTTAATGCCATTGAATTTTCATGATTGCTTTTAAAGTCTAGAATTGCTAAAAAAAAAAAAAAGAAACTGGTTTTAGAAAATAATTTAGGGACTACTTCTTGAGTGCTTTCTATTTATCAGACACTGTATAACAGAAAGCAGGATTGTTTCCAACTAAAAGATACTTTGTAGGAAATTCATTTCTTTTTAAAAGTATTGGCTAAATTCTCACCAATCAGATAACATAATTTTGTGATAGATAGTTTTATATAGCTGAAAGTTATTTTTAAAATCATCTTTTCCAATTGCTCTGTTTTATAGATACAAGAAATAGATACCTAAATGAACAGTCTCATAATTTTTGAGTTAAACACCAAATCTAAAGTTTTTAGTAGAAATCATTGTAGAAACGTAAGTTCCTAACAATTACTACACTTCAAATAGAAATAATTTTGTAAATGATGAAACAGTTAGTGAAAGAAACTAACAATTACATAAATCAAACTCTACACTTAATTTTAGCCTAAACATTTCCTTAAATTTTGGCCTAAAGTTGCCTACAGCATAAACTTCATAAAATAGAATGGCTAAATCGTTAGACAATTGTCATTCTAAAGAGTAAAATATTTTTAAGGAAAAATTTTAAATTTAATTCATCATCAGCCTTTTTTGCACAATGATTATCACTGCAACTAAATCATTTTTTAATGTACTGAACAGAATGAACAGCTCTGATGGGCTTGTTAATTCTTAACTTCTGCCCAGAGTAAATACAAAAGATTTTGCAAGGCTCTAAAGAGCAACCCTAGCCATGAGGAGGGGCTACCAATGGTAATCTAGGTCATGGGCTGGGAGAATATTGGACCCTCTTTAAATTAAATATATTTGGGAATCACAAAGAAGCAAATTGTGCAACGTGTCTTGAAACTACCGATGTACTGAAGTAAGGGGTGGCAATTTACATGGTAATGACGTAGAAGCCTTTTCTTTTTTTTTAACTAAAACAGGTCACCCACACACATTTTTACTCCACCCCCTCATATAGTACATTTGCTACATTAATGTGATTTCCTTCGTGACCTCTTGTTTTCAAGAGAGCTTGGTCCAGGAAGATGTATTCAGACCTCCTAATGACCAGACCACCACTCTCACAAACAGTAAATTTCCCCGACTTCACTTTCACTTTTCACTCTCATGCGTTGGAGAAGGAAATGGCAACTCCAGTGTTCTTGCCTGGAGAATCCCAGGGACGGGGGAGCCTGGTGGGCTGTGGTCTATGGGGTCGCACAGAGTCGGACACGACTGAAGCGACTTAGCAGCAGCAGCAGCAAACTGTTATTACGAATTCCCATGAATGGACATACACCTATTGCTTCTTCCAGCTTTGGAAATTTCTCCTTTTTTTCTAAACTTTTTATTTTGTATTTAAATATAGCTGGTTAACAATGTTGTGATAGTTTTAGGTGAACAGAAAAGAGGCTCAGCCATACATCTATGTGTATCCATCCTCCCCCCAAACTCTCCTCCCATCCTGGCTGCCACATAACACAGAGCAGAGTTGTCTAAGTTGAGTCACTGAAAGACAGGGTGCCTTTTTTCTTTTATCAAGGTTAAAAATATATGGAGAAAAGTAATGTTCTAGAGGAGAAAAAAGAAAAGGAGACAGAGAAGGGAAGAAATAAGAGGAGGAAAAAATATCCTGTTACTTGAATTCTACAAACTGCTAACAGTTAAAAATGCTTATTTTGATGTTAACTCCTGACATTCCCTGGGGTGATGAAGAGTTAATTGTTTTATTCTGGTAGTGGTTATTTGATACCATTTATTTTAAACCTCTTCTTCACTTATTCAAGATCATCCTCAGCTAACAGGAAGAGGGAAATACATTATGTTGTTGCAAGTTGAACTCAAATTAAGGGATTGATTATTTCAAGAGAATATTCTTGAATGTTTTGTGCACTGAAAGAGCAAAATATTGATTGTTCAAAGTTGACAGTTTCAAAGTTTCAAAAATTTGTTTTTAAAAGCTAATGGTCTGGGTATAGATGTTGAAGTCAATGAGTAATAATAAAAATCCTACAAAAGAAATGATTAGACATTTTGTAGAAAGAAAGACCAATGAAAGAAAGAAGTATCAGCACTATATTAGTTGCTCTGGATGGTACACCAATACGTAACTTTGGAAAAGAAAGGATTGTCGAGTTAGAATATTATTTTCTAAAATTGGTGACTGCGTTCCTTAAATTATTAAAAATCCTGACAATAAAGTCACTTTCCGTAAGTGACTGGTTTTCTACCATTAATTAACTGGATTAATTAATAACTAATTAGTCAATCAATCAATATTTTTAAAATAGCAAAACAATGATAGAGTCTTCAGGGACATATATTAGTTATAAATTATTGATACTCCCAATGTAAACCAAAGATTCTCTCAAAAATATGTCTAGTTATCCAAATTTACCAATAGTAAAATTATACATCCTCTAGAAAAATCGACTGTGTATTGTCTTTAAATAAAAAAAACAGGCCTTTTATTAGTACACGATTATTTTCTTATTTTTATAGTCATATAAATTTTGAAGACTTGACCCCTAATGAAAGTTACTAAAACCTTCAACTAAAGGTCTTTCAGGAGTGTTATTTAATTTCCCCATTCACATGCAAATCAGAGAACCTATGATCTAATGATCATACTATGAACATTACATGAAAAGAATTGCTATCCACGGGACTACATAACTCTCATTTTACTTTCATTTTTAATGTACAGAATAAGAAAAATTGGACATTTCTTTATTGTAAAGATATGCTAATACATATCTTTGTAATACTTAAAAGCAATTGAAACATCACAGTGAACTGAAATTGAAAACAGATTTTAAAATGTTTAAAATTAAACTTAAAATTAAACTACTGAATTGACTGCATATTTTGCAGATTGTCTTTGTGTCTAAGTCTCTGCTTAAAGGCCAGAATGAATTGCAGTGAAAATCAGTCTTTTAAAGAGAAAGTGCTTTTTAAAAAAATGATGTTTACATGGGACTGGTGCACGGGGATGATCCAGAGAGATGATATGGGGTGGGAGGTGGGAGGGGGGGTTCATGTTTGGGAACTCATGTACACCCGTGGTGGATTCATGTCAATGTATGGCAAAACAAATACAGTATTGTAAAGTAAAATAAAGTAAAAAAAAAAAATTTTTTTTAAAGTTGCTTATTATGATAACTGACCCCCAAAACCACTAAATATATCTATGAAGCACCATCACATTTTTAGCTATTATTTTCAGTCCTTGCATTTTATAAGCAGAGTCTTCTGCTCAGCTTCTGGGCAGACACAAGTTTGTGGGGGCAGTAAAATGCCCAGATGCTTCTTAAACACTCAAGGTGAGACATACAGCTATTTCATAAGAATACTATAAGAAATCAAGGCAGAGTCCTATGTAAAAAAACAAAAAAAATTAACACTGAAGACCAAGACTGGCTCCTGTCAGAGACTAGAGCCCCTACTGATGTTTGTTAACTACCTTCAACTAAGGCCACCAGCTAGAACCCAAGGCATCTCAGTACTCCCCACCTCTGACTACTGTTTTCTCTTCTTTTCCTCATCTTGCCATGCAAATTTCACCAGAGAAAATGCTTAGGACATGATAGAATGACTACAAGGAATAAGAAAAAAGAGAAGTCAAAGGAGAAATGTGTGATTTTCAGATTTTCAGACTGTACATTTAAAACTTGTAAATCTGTCTCACAGTGTCTTGGCACACTGTCAATGGTGTCAAAGACCACACAACTTCTCTATATTGAACTTGTCTCTTTATAAAATGCAGTAGATAAAGAAAATGATGAGGAATAATTAACAAAACAGATTGTGAATCATTTAACCAACAGAAGATGGTAGAATCTGATGACAAAATTTAGGACTGTACGTTTCTTGGATTAATTTTTTCAACTAGTCTACATCCTGTCAATTCTTCAAAGCTACATGAAATCTTACTTTACAAACTTTACCAAGAAATCTCCATCTTGTTATACCATACAGTTGCTATTTACATACTCTTAACTTATACACTGATACTTTCTTGATTAAAATCATTAAATAGCTCCTCATTGCTTCTTGACTACAGTACAAAACTAAAAATACAACATATATTCTTTTCTACCACTTAAAGATCTTTTCTATGTCATTCACGTTGTGTGATTGATCCTAAGTGATTTCTTTATTGTCTCTGTTTTATATCAATGAATTGGAAAGAATAGTAACTGTGACCTCTCATAAGCCATAAGTGATAATTAATTCTCTAACTCTTCCCTTCCTTGTTTATTGAAGACTGTTTACGTTCCAAGGACAATGCTTAATCCTAGAATAGAAATAAGACTGAGAACACAAACTTGCCCCCCAAACAGCTCACTCTTGAAAAGCCTTTCAGGTTTATTCTTAAGAAGAGACATGATATCTATTTTCTACTCTCAAATTGAACAATAAAGAATAATAAAAAGAACCAAAGACCTAAGAAACTCGAGACCTGGAAGACCCAAGGATAACAAAAGCCAAATCAATATATATTCCTCTCCGGCAGCACTCCCAGGATGAAATGTGATCACCTGTTAAAAGCACTTTACAAAGTAAAAAATCCTCATATCATCTTTCATTTCCCAGATGAGTTGACCCACACCTTAGAAGCTACTTCAGAGCCAACAACCTCTTAAGAGAACAAAAAGATTAACACTTCTTCACCAGCCAATTTTGGCTAAAGGACATAGTGATCAACACTGAACAAATTAACTAGAGAAAACTGTAAATATCCATACCACATGTGACTACAAAGAACTAAACCCTGAACTCTCACATTAATGGCTTTAAGAAACCAAATGCTTTCTGAAGAACACATAAAAAACATATATTTATGATAAAGTACATTTTTAAACAAGTTTAGTTTAATATTGAGTTACAAACACTTAGGGCATCATATTAACAAAAATAGTGAATTTAAAAAGAAATCCCAAACACCCATGAATTATAAATGTATAGCTACTATCACACTCAATAGGAAAACCAAAATATAATTACTAAAAGGCAGAGAAAAAAGGCAAGATTCATACCAAATTTATATTAAAGTCACAAGGGTTTAAAACTCAGGAATAATAAAATTTCTCGAGTTCCTCATCAGAATCCAGTGAATCACTCAGCTCACCACTGTTCCTTTTTTTCCAAATCTTGAATACGAGCAGCTAAGAAAAGATGGGCCACATCAAAATTAAAGCAAACAAGCTTCTGACTGCTAAAGCTTATATATAGGATGGCTGGAAACAGGATTGCCATGTCCAGGCCCAAGTTAGCAAAGTCCTTTTTTAGGGAGATTAATCTTTTTCTTCAGGCTTGAAAACCTTGTGCTATGTCTAGGAAAATAACTACTCCACTACCTTGATACTGGATTCCGTGTTTCTTCCAGACCTAAGATAAGAGACTTTTCCTTATCTCCTCTGAAGAAAAGACATGGCTTCAAAGTCCAGGAGACAGGTTAAATTCTAATACCAATAGAATTAGAGGTCTTGCCAGATCACCTGATTTAGGATTAGTATAGGTTGAAAAAAAAAGTACTAGATACTTCAATTCAATTTAAAAAACTTCAAATTAACACATTTCCTTAGTAGATATACCCCTATATTTTGATGAATTTCAAGATGAAATTTGACAACCATTCTTTGACATACTTAATATATAATACTTCAAAATATCATACCATATTTGACATAACCAGCAGAAATACAATCCAAATTTTATTTGCGATTATATTTCAAGTCATATGTCATTGTTTTACTTCAGGGATTATCTATACACTCAAACCAATGTGAGGAAAATTCTCATTAAAGCCAATTGAAACTAATTTATGGCTTAAGCATATTTTAAATAATATTTACATGTATAAATGGAGATTCCCAGGTGGCAAAGTGGTAAAGAATCCACCTGCCAATGCAGGAGGTACAAGAGATATGGGTTCAATCCTTGGGTTGGGAAGATCCCCTGGAGAAGGAAATGGCAACCCACTCCAGTATTCTTGCTTGGAAAATTTCATGGACAGACAAGTTTGGCAGGCTACAGTCCATAGGGTCACAAAGAGTTAGACACAACAGGTCAGGAAGCAACAGTTAGAACTGGACATGGAACAACAGACTGGTTCCAAATAGGAAAAGGAGTATGTCAAGGCTGTATATTGTCACCCTGCTTATTTAACTTATATGCAGAGTACATCATGAGAAACGCTGGGCTGGAAGAAGCACAAGCTGGAATCTAGATTGCCGGGAGAAATATCAATAACCTCAGATATGCAGATGACACCACCCTTATGGCAGAAAGTGAAGAGGAACTAAAAAGCCTCTGATGAAAGTGAAAGAGGAGAGTGAAAAAGTTGGCTTAAAGCTCAGCATTCAGAAAACGAAGATCATGGCATCTGGTCCCATCACTTCATGGGAAATAGATGGAGAAACAGTGGAAACAGTGTCAGACTTTATTTTGGGGGGCTCCAAAATCACTGCAGATGGTGATTGCAGCCATGAAATTAAAAAACACTTACTCCTTGGAAGAAAGTTATGACCAACCTAGAGAGCATGTTAAAAAGCAGAGTCATTACTTAGTCAACAAAGGTCCATCTAGTCAAAGCTATATTTTTTCCAGTGGTCATGTACGGATGTGAGAATTGGACTGTGAAGAAAGCTGAGTGCGGAAGAATTGATGCTTTTAAAATATGGTGTTGGAGAAGACTCTTGAGAAGCCCTTGGACTGCAAGGAGATCCAACCAGTCCATCCTAAAGGAAATCAGTCCTGAATATTCATTGGAAGGACTGAGGCTGAAGCTGAAACTCCAATACTTTGGCCACCTGATGTGAAGAACTGACTCATTGGAAAAGACCCTGACACTGGGAAAGATTAAAAGCAGGAGGAGAAGGGGATAATAGAGGATGAGATGGTTGGATGGCATCACTGACTCAATGGACAAGAATTTAAGTAATCTCCAGGATTTGGTGATGGACAGGGAAGTCTGGCGTGCTGCAGTCCATGGGGTCACAAAGAGTCAGACACAACTGAGCAACTAAACTGATCTGACGGAACTGACTAGATATCGCAGTTTCTCTAAAAACTGGGCAAGTCAATAAATGAAGAAATGTGTAAAATTTAATGAGAGAATATCTTTCAAGTGCTGTGATCTCAAAAGAGAGCAGCAAAGGACACCAATTTGATTAAATATCAAATAACCTTATATTAATACCCTTAGTAGAATTATTATGGGATAACCCAGAGACCACGAGAGAGTTTCTTGATCCTCTGGTTTTGTATGTCTACTGTATTCATCATTATCCATTCATTCATTTAGTCATACAACAAGTTCAGTACATTTTACCACATACCTGATACTTTATTATGCAATGGTGAAGTGAACTGACATGGCACCAAATCTCATGACACCTCATAGGAGATGTTTATGACATCAAATATGAATGAATCAGGACGTTCAGTGTATTAAGACAATTTAGTAATCAATCACACAACATATAATTGCAAATTATGTTACAATATATAATTACAACTTTATATAAGAAAAGCAGGGTATTTAGCTAGAAAATAATTGTGGGGAGCAAAATTTAGATTTGATGGTTCGGGACAGTCTGAGGAAGTGATATTCAAGCTAAGATGGAATGGTACATATTAATGAAATGGGTAGTAAAAGAGGAAAAGTATTCTAGCCAGAGGAACACCACGCGTGAAGACTTTGCTTTGAGAACTGATGCTACCTTCCAGGGATGGATTGGTGGGATAAAACGGTCCTGAACAAGAGAGGAGTATGACATGAAGAGATCTGAGAGACAGTCAGCCTCCAGATCCTATAGGAGTTGGTTGTTTTGTTCTTGTTCACTCGCTAAGTCAGGTCTGATTCTTTGTGACCTAATGGACTGCAGTACACTGGGCTTCCCTGTCCTTTACTTTCTCTGGGTGTTTGCTCAGACTCATGCCCATTGAGTCAGTGATGCTATCCAACCATTTCATCCTTCAGCAGTAGTGAACTGAAAATCTCAAAATGTACAAACTGGATTTAGAAAAGGCAAGGGGAACCAGAGATCAAATTGCCAACATTTGCTGGATCATAGAGAAAGCAAGAGAATTCCAGGAAAACATCTACTTCTGCTTCATTGGCTATGCTAAAGCTTTTGACTGCGTGGATCACAACAAACTGTGGAAAATTCTTAAACAGATGAAAATATCAGACCACCTTAACTGTTTCCTGAGAAACCTGTTGGAGAAGGGCATGGCAACCCACTCCAGTATTGTTGCCTGGAGAATCCCATAGACATAGGAGCCTTGAAGGCAATAAAGAAACCTGTATGCAGGTCAAGGAACAACAGCCATAACCAGATGTGGAATATCGGCCTGGTTCAAAACTGGGGAACAATTACGTCAAGGCTGTATGTTGTCACCCTGCTTATTTAACTCACATGCAGAGTGCATGAGTGTGTGCTAAGTCACTTCAGTCGTGTTTGATTGTTTGTGACTCTATGGACTGTAGCCCATCAGGCTCCTCTGTCCACGGGATTCTCTTCCCAACACAAGGACTGAAACTGCATGTCATACAACTCCTGCATTGCAGGCGGATTCTTTACCACTGAGCCACCAGGGAAGCCCATATGCAGAGTACATCATGTGAAAAGCTCCAGTGGGAATCAAGATTGCCAGGAGAAATATCAATAACCTCAGAAATGCAGATGACACCACCCTAATAGTAAAAATCAAAGAGAAACTAAAGAGCCTCTTGATGAAGGTGAAAGAGGAGTGCAAAAAAGCTGGCTTAAAACTCAACATTCAAAAAAACTAAGATCATGGCATCTGGTCCCACTTCATGACACTTCATGGCAAGCTCATGTCAGTCACTCAGTTGTGTTTGACTCTTTGAGACCCAGTGGACTGCAGCACCAGGCTTCCCTGCCCATTACCAAATCCTGGAGCCTTCTCAAACTCATGTCCATCGAGTCAGTGATGCCATCCCACCATCTCATCCTCTGTCATCCCCTTCTCCTCCTGCCTTCAATCTTTCCCAGAACTAGGGTCTTTCCCAGTGAGTCAGTTCTTCACATCAGGTGGCCAAAGTATTGGAGTTTCAGCTTCAGCATCAGTCCTTCCAATGAATATTCAGGACTAATTTCCTTTAGGATGGACTGGTTGGATTTCCTTGCAGTTCAAGGGATTCTCAAGAATCTTCTCCAACACCATATTTCAAAAGCATCAGTTCTTCAATGCTCAGCTTTCTCTATAGTCCGAATCTCACATCCATACATGACTACTGGAAAGTAGATGGGGAGAAATTGGAAACAGTGACAGACAGAATTTTCTTGGGCTCCAAAATCACTATGGACAGTGACTGCAGCCATGAAATTAAAAGATGCATGCTCCTTAGAAGAAAAGCTATGACAAACCTAGACAGCAAATTAAAAAGAGACATTACTTTGCTGACAAAGGTCCATATAGTCAAAGCTATGGTTTTTCCAGTAGTCATGCAGGGACCATAAGGAAGGCTGAGCACTGAAGAACTGATTCTTTCAAATTGTGATGTTGGAGAAGACTCTTGAGAGTCCCTTGGACAGCAAGGAGATCGAACCAGTCAATCCGAAAGCAAATCAGCTCTAAATATTTATTAGAAGGACTGATGCTATATCTGAAGCTCCTGTATTTTGGCCACCTTGGTGTTGGAGAAGACTCTTGAGAGTCCCTTGGACTCCAAGGAGATCCAACCAGTCCATCCTAAAGGAGATCAACCCTGGGATTTCTTTGGAAGGAATGATGCTAAAGCTGAAACTCCAGTACTTTGGCCACCTCATGCGAAGAGCTGACTCATTGGAGAAGACTTTGATGCTGGGAGGGACTGGGGGCAGGAGGAGAAGGGGACGACCGAGGATGAGATGGCTGGATGGCATCACTGACTAGATAGACATGAGTCTGAGTGAACTCCAGGTGTTGGTGATGGACAGGGAGGCCTGGCGTGCTGCAATTCATGAGGTCACAAAGAGTCGGACATGACTGAGTGACTGAACTGAACTGAACTGGTCTTCCCTGGTGGCTCAGAGGTTAAAGCGTCTCCCTGGAATGCAGGAGACCCGGGTTTGATCCCTGGGTTGGGAAGATTCCTTGGAGAAGGAAATGGCAACCCATGCCAGTACTCTTGCCTGGAGAATCCCATGGAGGGTGGAGCCTGGTAGGCTACAGTCATGGGGTCACAAAGAGTCAGACACGACTGAGCGACTTTACTTTAATGGGAAGAGTCAATTCATTGGAAAAGACCCTGATGCTGGGAATTATTCAGGGCGGGAGGAGAAGGGGAGGACAGGATGACATGGTTGGATGGCATCACTGACTCAATAAACATAAGTCTGAGCAAACTCTGGGAGATAGTGAAGGACAGGGAAGCTTGACATGCTGCAGTTCATGGGATCTCTAAGAGTCTGACATGACAGTGATTGAACAGAAACAGCAATGTAGAGCTTCTCCATCTTCAACTGAAAAGAATACAATCAATCTTATTTCAGAATGACCATTTGGTGATATCCATGTATAGAGTTGTGTCTTGTGTTGTTGGAAGATGGTGTTTGCTCTGACTAGTGTGTTCTCTTGGCAAAACTCTGTTAGCCTTTGTCCCACTTCATTTTGTACTACAAGTCAAACTTCCCTGTTACTCCAGGTACCTTTCAAATTCCTACTTTTGTATTCCAATCCCCTATGATGAAAAGGACATCATTTTTTGTGGTTCATTCTAGAAGTCTTGTAGGTCTTCATCGAACTGATCAACTTCAGCTTCTTTGGCATTCGCAGTTGGGGCATAGATATAGATTATTATGATGTTGAATGGTTTGCCCTGGAAATGAACCAAGATCATTCTGTCATTTTTGAGGTTGTACCCAAGTACTGAATGTTGGACTCTTTTGTTGACCATGAAAGCTACTCCATTTCTTCTAATGGATTCTTGCCCACAGTAGTAGATAAAATTGTCATCTGAATTAAAATCACCCCTTCTTGTCATTTTAGTTAACTTGACTCTTAGGATATCGATGTTCACTCTTGCCATCTCCTGCTAGACTGTGTCCAGTCTACCTTGATTCATGTAGCTAACATTCCAGGTTCCTATGCAATATTGTTCTTTACAGCATTAGACTTTACTTTCACCACCAGACACATCCACAACTGAGCTTTGCTTCTGCTTTGGTCCAGCTGCTTCATTCTTACTGGAGTTATTAGTAATTGCCCTCTGCTCTTCCCCAGTAGTTTGGATACTTTCCAACCAGGGGGGCTCATCTCCCGATGTCGTCTTTTCATCTTTTCATACTGTTCATGGGGTTCTTGTGACAAGAATACAGAGTGGTTTGCCATTCCATCCTCCAGTGGATCACGTTTTGTCAGATCTCTCCACCAGGACCCATCCATCTTGGGTGGCCCTGCATGGCATGGCTCAGAGCTTCACTGAGTTATGCAAGCCCCTTCTCCATGATGAGGCTGAGATTCATGGAGGGCATAGTAGTTTGTAGGACATGTTAGGATGTACATTGATCATTCATGGTACAATAGGATGTCATTAAATGACTTTAACATAGGGTCAGTCTGCTCAGGCTGCTAAAATAAATACTATGAACTGAGTGGCTTAAACAACACACATTGATTTCTCACAGTTTTGGAGGCTAGATGTTTTAAGACCAAGGTTCTAGCACACTCAGGTTCTGATGAGACCCTTCCTAGTTTTCTCAAAATGCAGAGGGAAAAAAGATGCAAGCTCTCTTGTTTCTCTTCTTACAAGGGCACTAATTTCATCAGGAGAGATCCACCCTCGTGAAATAATTACTTCCCAAAGGGTCACATCTCCAAATACCATGGCATTGAGAATTAGAGTGTCAACACATGAACTTGGCTGGATTTGGGCGGGGGGGGGGGGGGGGGGGGGGTGCGGGGGGAGAGTGGGATGGAGACAGGGGAACATAAAAATTCAGCCTGTAGCACAAAGAAAGTTAAATTACTTATGCTATAAAGAGATTAATCTGATTGCTTTAAAGAGAATGTATCATATGTGAGGTGAGTCCATGCAAAAAGCTAACTATGGCAGACCTGACTGTGTGCCCTGTCCAAAGACTTTCTACCAGGCCAGCATATCCATCTCACAGCCACTGTGAGGACTGGTTGCTACTCTGTTACATCTGACACCTTTTCCAGAGAATTTCCCTGCTTGATGAGCATTGCCTTGCTCCACCATAGATCATGAAAGACCAAACTCTTTCACTCCAGAGAGGACAACGTTGCTATGTGATCTGTGCTCCAGAGCACTCTCCTATGGATCAGACTAAGGCTAGAATTTATCTGAGACCACATATTTAATTTTATTGAAGTGTTGATGGGAGAAGCCAGATTGAAGTGCATACAGTGAATGGGACATAACAAAGTGAAGACAACATGGGAAGAAAAGCAGTTAAGTAAAATAATAGAAACTCGATGAAATGGTGAAGCAATTAAGAGTTTGTTTTCTGTGTGTTTAAAAGAAAAGTGATCAAGGTATATTTGCAGTTGATGAGACTGTTCTATCTGAAAGGGGAGTATAAATTTTCATGAGAGTATAAGCAAAAGCCGAAGGCTTTGGGAGAGTTAAGATGAAATCTAGAGAACATGATGAAGGATTCATAGAAGGAGGGACATTTCTACCATTGTAACAGGAAGGCCATAGGAGCAGATGTATGAAACATCCCTTCTCTAGCTAAGGGTTGGTAGGCTTGGTAGTATAAAGACGTGAGCATGGCCACTTTATGGTTCTAGTTTACAATGAAGTAGGATGCATGGTTGTTAACTGAGGATGGAAAGGTTTAAAACAATTCCTGTGAAGAATTAGATCATGGTTCCATTAAAGAACCATCACAGAAGATCCAGTATACTAGATTCCCATTGGAAGTTGGTGATCACGACTTTACAGTGACATTAGAATGTTCATGTGTGTGGTTTTCTCCAGCTGTGTACAATATATATCAATATAGGCAATAGGGAAAAATCCTAAAGAGAAGGGAATATCAGACCACTTGACCTGCCTCCTGAGAAATCTGTATGCAGGTCAAGAAGCAACAGTTAGAACTGGAAATGGAATAATGAACTGTTTCCAAATTGGGAAAGGAGTACATCAAGGCTGTATATTGTCACCCTGCTAATTTAACTTACATGCAGAGTACATCATGAGAAATGTCAAGCTGGAAGAAGCACAAGCTAGAACCAAGATTGTCAGGAGAAATATCAATAACCTCAGATATGCAGATCACTTCACCCTTCTGGCAGAAAGAAAAGAGGAACTGAAGAGCCTCTTGATGAAAGTGAAAGAGGAAAATCATAAAGCTGGCTTAAAACTCAACATTAAAAAAACTAAGAAAATAAATAAATAAAAAATAAATAAAAATTAAAAAACTAAGATCATGGCATCCAATCCCATCACTTCATGCCAAATAGATGGGGAAATGATGGAAACAGTGATAGACTTTGTTGCTTTGGGCTCCAAAATCACTGCAGATGGTGACTGCAGCCATGAAAGATGCTTGTTCCTTGGAAGAAAAGCTATGACCAACCTAGACAGCATATTAAAAAGCAGAGACTTTACTTTGCCAACAAAGGTCGATCTAGTCAAAGTTATGGTTTCTCTAGTAGTCATATATGGATGTGAAATTTGGACCATAAAGAAGGCTGAGTGCTAACGAATTAATGTTTTTGAACTGTGGTGTTGGAAAAGATCCTTGAGAGTCCCTTGGACTGCAAGGAGATCCAACCAGTCCATCCTAAAGGAAATCAGTCCTGAATATTCGTTGGAAGGACTGATGCTGAAGCTGAAACTCCAATACTTTGGCCACCTGATGTGAAGAACTGACTCATCGGAAAAGACCCTGATGCTGGGAAAGATTGAAGGCAAGAGGAGAAGGGGATGACAGAGGATGAGATGTTTGGATGGAATCACCAACTCGATAGACATGATTCGAGCAAGCTCCAGGAATTAGTGATGGACAGGGAGGCCTGGCGTGCTGCAGTCCATGGGGTCGCAAAGAGTCAGACATGACTGAGCAACTGAACTAACTGACATAGAAGACTGTTCACCAAAGATTTGAGTGTTTCCAGTTCAGTTAGAGAGACAGGGGTGGGGAAGTTGAGAATATCTAGAAAGGAATGATCATAATGGTATACCCTAGACTCTAAGTTACATAAGACAAGGTGCTCAAAAAATTATGTAGAGTGTGAATACTTGAGTTCATGGGGTCAAAGAATAAGGAAGCAGCATGTGGAAAGAGGGATGTTTGAATTCTGGAGGTGGTTCAATTTCTAGTAAAGACAGGTATAAATGTGGCCACAGAAGTTGGTGGCTGGAGTCAAAGTTAAGGCATAGGGGTGAGTTGGTTTGCTAAAACTGACTTTTATCATACCCTTCAGTTCACACAACTCCAGTATTCTGCAGTCAACCAACACCTGTCAGAAAACATGAATTCTCTTTACAAAAATAATTAACCATCATGACATTGCAAAGCAATCTCGATGAGTAAATTGTGCTCAATGAAGGACAAATACTTTCCAGTTTTTTCCCTCTGAGAACAGTTACAACTTCTCAGCTCAAAAATATGGGTTCAAAGAAAGTTCTAAAAACTTTTTTGTTCTGTTTTTCAGGGGTTAATAGTACTAATGCGGCCTTGAACTTCTCCAAGTCAGCACAACTGATCAATCAGCGTTTCACTGATTGCTTAATTCCTCCTTCTCTACATACGAGGTGGGGAAAGCCCTTGCAAAATGTGTTTGTTCTGCTTGTTATTCTGGACAAAGCCGATAACGAGTTGCAGCTGCTGTACAGAGTGTACTGCTTGCCGAGGCCATTGCTTTAACTTATAGATAGAAATGGAGCAGCTAGAGATGTGCCTCCGGCTGAAGCGGGTGCTGTAAATAGGACAGCACTTTCCAGCTACAGTATCTATGTTTCATTATCCATCGGTTTGTTCTGCAAGGACAGTTTGATTGGCCAGGCAAGAGAGCAGAAGAGAGGTTTTTAAATATCACGACTCAGCTCAAAGAGTTCTTCTGTTTTCTGACCTGAGGAATTCACTCTGTCAGTCTCAATAAAGATGTTTGTAATAGCAGGTGACACAAACATTGAAGGTGTGTGTCCCTCTGCACCAGGCACCCCTAATGATTAGCCTTGGGGCTATGCCTCAGGCCTCAAAATTCCTAGTCCTAAAGCTACTTGCAGAGCCAGCCCTTCATTCAACTGAGTTGTGTCCTTCTCCTATATCACTAATGACTGTGAGTCAAAAAGATGTGGGGGAAACTATTTACCCTTGACCAGTAAATAGGTGTTTGAACTAAGAAAATAGCACTATTTGTCCATGACTTGTACATCATTTACCATTTTATCATAGATCATTAACCAGGACATGAGAAAACAGCGGTAATCAATATCATAAAGCTTAACCCCAAATAAAGACAAATGTCTGGAATGGAGGGATTAAGTAGTAGGTGTCTTATGCTTTGCTTTAAAAGGTTCCAAATTAGCCAGTTATTGTCTGTGTGACCTTGAACAGGTTGCTTTTACTTTCTGAATCTCAGGGTTTCCATATATAAAATGCAAATAGAATCCCTCCTTTGAAAGACTGTTCAGAGAATGTAACTGGAAAAAGTTATGTAAAAGGTCTGATACTGGTGATAAAGGATCCTCTCAGTCATTCATAGTGTGAGTGTAAATCGGTGTAGTCACTTTGTAACACAATTTATCATTATATAGTAAAATATATACTGTAAAATGTGCATACTCTATGGCAGTTACAGCTCTCAGTGTGTGACTTAAAGGAAAGCTTCCCAGGTGGCACAGTAGTAAAGAATCCACCTGTCGATGCAGGAGACTCAAGAGACGTGTGTTCAAGCCCTGGGTGGGGAAAGTCCCCTGGATTAAGAAATGACAACTCACTCCAGTATTCTTGCCTGGGAAATCCCACGGACAGAGAGGCCTAGGGGGCTACAGTTTAGAGAGTTGCAAAGTCGGACCCAACTGAGCACACATACACATCAAGAGATACTAAAGCGTGAACCAAATGATATATAGATAGACAGCGCAGAGAGCAGACCAGCTCAGTCCCTCTGTAGATATCAACAAAGGTCCATAGACACTACATCAATCCAGACACCCTGCCTTTCTGCACCACCAAATCACATAAGCCTGACAGGCAGATGCCCCCATGAAATCAAGTGAGCCAATGGGATATGGAGAAACTGAGCATCTATATAGGTCAACCAAGCAGGGACAGGGTTACCCAAAAGGAGTGTTTGAATTACAGCGTTGGACTCAAGACCACATTTACCAGGTTAAAGATTAATTTTTAGCAGGTAACATAGATCAGGTTAATCATTAAAAAAAAATAAAAAACATAAGCTACATTTCCTTTGCAAAGTTGAGGCTTCTGTGGGTAATTTCAAACCTTACTTCAAAATATCCAATGGAGCTATGACACAGTATGTCAATTTTGTGGACTATTTGGCATCAGGTTAAAAGATTAAAGAGATCTTTACGCACGAAGAGTAAGAGCAAACACTGACACAGCGTTTGCTCTGTGAATTGGCTCCACACTTAGTGCTTCACATGTGTTAACCCTCTTCTTCCTTCAACAAACACGTCACACTGATTCCGTTCTTACTCTCACGTTTTGTGTGAGGAAACGGAGACAAAAATTACATTGTCTTCTCAAGATCCCCCTACTAATTAGTGCTGATGTCTTGACAGAAAGATTTCTGAGGCACACTGGTGAGTGAGAAAGGCAATTTATAGAGCAATGCCTACTGCATAATATTAAGAAAACACACAGAGGCAAAAACCAACACCCTCTGATTTTTGTCTGTAAAAAACTGGGAAAAGACATGAAAAGATACATCAAGTTGGTAATAATATTCTCCTCAGAAGCTGAAAGAGTTTTTTCATAGAGAGGAGTGCTGTCAAAGATTTTACCTTTATCCATATGCTTTAATTTTTCATTTTGAGACTACAGCAATGTATTCTTTGCATTGCTAAGCTGATAAAAATATATGTTACTAAAAAAATGGTGGTGTGAGAGTATGATGATATATAACTTTTTATCTTCTACTTTATCTGAAGTATTCTTACATTACAGGAAATTATAAGAAAATGCAAGCATATGTATTGGGTAATGTCAAAAGTTAATAAATTGCACAACATTCATCCTACCATCCCCACCAGATGTTATTAGACTGATTTTTAATCATGCAACAGCAATTAAATAGGGATCAATAGCATTCTCTCAAGAACACTAACACAAACAAAAATAGTTCCTTGAGATAAGATCATTTCTATTAAAAAATAGAAGAATGTGAAGTAAATTATTGAAATTAAAATGTATATCTTTACTTAGATGCATAAAGATATCTCATTTTAATATAATGAATTAGTTTACACACTAAAATTAGTTTTTTTAATTTTTTTTCAAATATCAAATGAACCTTCACCCTTGGGCTATATCATATAATTTTTAATATACAAAATTGAGCATTTCAAGTGAGGCCTAATTATGTACATATATACATAAATATGGAAAGAATTAAGGATACAGGCTTATTATTAAGATATAAAATCCAGGCTCCTGTAAAATTTATAATGGCCTTTAAAACTTAAATAGTGTCTTGAGACAAGATACAAAATCTGAAAATAGCACCTTATTAATTTGGAAGATAATTTCATTATATAAGTATACAATCTCTATTGTTATTTCAGATCCTTCCACAAACGAAAATGGATCATACAAGAGGATATTATGAAAGGATTGCCTTCCCCTAGGCCAGGAGGATCAAAGCACCCATATTCTATGGGAAGAGAATCCATTTCTACACGATTGTTCTCGCAGCCTGCAAAGATTAGTAGTACAGGAGAGTAGTGTAGACGAGGAAATGGCATGTGTTTTGTACAGACTGCTGTAGCCTCTGTGCAAGGCCAGACGGCACATCATCTGTCACCAGTACTCGATAATCACATCTGGTGATCCTAAAAGAATCACTGCTGTCTTAAGAGTTTTCACATAAAATGACATGCATGCCATTCAGGGAAATGTTGTAGCTTACTACAAATAGATGGTATAAGACATTCGCCTTGAAATCAGGGTATCATATTTGATTAAAACTGTGATTTGGGATTTCCCTGGTGGTCCATTGGTTACGACCTCACCTTCCAATGCAGGAGGTGCAGGTTGGATCCCAGGTTGGGAAACTAACAGTCCCACATGCATTGCAGCCAAAAAAAAAAAAAAAAAAAGCAACATTCCAATAAATTCAATAAAGATATTTTTTAAATTTTTTAAAGAGACAGAGTCGAATATTGTTGCTGTAATATATAGAGAACACTGGGGTATGTCAGTACTCAGTATTTCAGGCAGCTGTTTTGGCAGGTGTTATGTTTTTTATTTATATGTGGCAAGCCTATCACTGGAAGAGGAGGCAGTTCCATGCTACAGCAATGCAGGAGACCCCGTTTCGACTCCTAGGTCAGGAAGATCCGCTGGAGAAGGGATACCCATTCCAGTACTCTTAGGCTTCTCCGGTGGCTCAAATGGTAAAAAATCTGCCAGCAATGCGGGAGATCTGGGTTTGATCCCTGGGTTAGGAAGATTTCCTGCAGGAAGGCATGGCAACTCACTCCAATATTGTTGCCTGGAGAATCCCCATGGACAGAGGAGTCTGGCAGGCTACAATCCATGGGGTTGCAAATGGACACAACTGAGCGACTAAGCACAGCACCCACAGCACATGCCTGTTATTCCAACCAAACTAAATTAGGCGATTGTTCTTTCTGGAACACACAGCAATTACAAAAAAGAAAAATATTCACATGGAAAGAATTTTACCAATTATAATTGCTTTTGTCTCGTTCTCTTATCAGTAGCCCTTCTCCCCACTCATTGGTTTGAAAATTAACCCCTTAACAATGTGCTGTAACTGAACTTGGTGGTGACTTGAGGAAATAGAAATCTAAACCTGATAATTCATTTTTAGATAATATATGATATACCTCTAGAGCTTATCAACATTTCAAAGTACAAGAGTCTTAATAATTCCTGTTAAAATGTATCTGGTATCATTAAGGAAGGGAGTGGGTTTCTGGTATGTTCATAAATATAACATAAATTTATCACAGATTTCAACTGCTGACATTTCTACTACTTGAAACAGTGAAACCACCTGTTAATACTACAAAAACTTTTTTCCTATTCATATTTATTTATCTTGTGCTATATAATTTTTTAGAAGTGATCTAAAAATTATTCAAGTTTTCCATCCAATAATTTATTCTTATGTTCTTTCTGTCTTACTCTCATTTCCTTCTTAATGGATATAAGGTCTTTCAGGCAAATTAAATTCTCTAAAAAGGTGTTACGATGTAAATCCATACAGTTGGTATTTGTAATTCCAGCGTTCCTTGAGGGCATATGGACACATTTTAAAACCCACTCCCTTTCTTAATGATACCAGATGCATTTTACCAGGAATTTTAAAGACTCTTGTACTTTGACATGCTGATAAGCTCCAGAAGTATATCATATGCCAGTCAATGGAGCTCATATCTAAAGAGTCACCTAAGCACTGTTTAATCAGAATGATGTTTTTAGATATCGAGAAAAAAACTTTGAGATAACTAGAAACTAAAGAGCTGATTTTCTTTCAAATTTAAAAATTATGTGTAATTTCTTAACTGTATACATGCAAAGTCTTTTTATAGGAAATTAACTTCCTTGTAGTGTATTCAGGATGGATTTAGCTTAATGTCTGTGTAGTAAGTTTGAAATAGACTAGAATTGGAAACAGCAGTATAATGTCATCTTTAGAAATTTTGGAGAGGAAATTACAGACCTGGGTTTGAATCTCAGCTTTGTCACTTCCTAGCTGAGTGAAACTGGACGTAGTCTGTTGAAATCTGTTTTCTCATCTGAAAATGAAAACTCATAATAGTACCTCTCACATAGGCAGCATTCATTTTAAATGGCCTACAGATGGGCAGCAATCGGATTTGGGGGAGCAGAGGTTAAGCTGCAGTTGCTTAGAACTCCACCCAGAGATGTGGAAGTTTCAATGTCATCAAAGAAAGAGAAGGAAAATAAAGGAAGAGAGAAAAAATTTAAGTGAATGAAGTTAAAAAAACAGGTATCATAGCTAAGATAGTATTTTTGAAATAGTAACTAATGCATTTTCTTCCCCAGTAGTCTCTATTGTTTCTTACTCTACCCATTGATTCAAATAACTGCATTTTTTCTTCCAGGAGAGGATGAAAACAGCAGAGAAACAAAATGTCATTCCTCAACTTTGATATTCAAAACTGCCTTTTGAAATTCAGTAGCTGGGTATATGCCCAGTAGTGGCAGTGCTGGATCATACGGTAGTTTTATTCCTAGTATTTTAAAGATACCCCATACTATTCTCCATAGTGGCTATATCAATTTACATTTCCACTACTGGGCATATACCCTGAGAAAACCATAACTGAAAAAGATACACATACTCCAATGTTCATTGCAGCGTTATTCATAATACAGTAGGCAGGACATGGAAGCAGCCTAGATATCCATCAGCAGATGAATGGATAAACAAGCTGTACACCTGTCAGAATGGCTGCCATCAAAAAGTCTACAAACAGTAAACGCTGGAGAGGTTGCGGAGAAAAGGGAACACTTTTACACTGTTGGTGGGAACGCAAACTAGTACAACCACTATGGAGAAGAGTGTGGAGATTCCTTAAAAAACTGGAAATAAAACTGCCATATGACTCAGCAATCTCACTGCTGGACATACGCACCAAGGAAACCAGAATTGAAAGAGACACGTGTACCCCAATGTTCATTGCAGCACTGTTTACAATAGATAGGACATGGAAGCAACCTAGGTGTCCATCAGCAGATGAATGGATAAGAAGGCAGTGGTACGTATACACAATGGAATATTACTCAGCTATTAAAAAGAATGCATTTGAATCAGTTCTAATGAGGTGGATGAAACTGGAGCCTATTATACAGAGTGAAGTAAGTCAGAAAGAAAAACACCAATACAGTATATTAATGCATATATATGGAATTTAGAAAGATGGTAATGATGACCCTATATGCAAAACAGCAAAAGAGACACAGATGTAAAGAACAGACTTTTGGACTCTGTGGGAGAAGGCGATGGTGGGATGATTTGAAAGAATAGCATTAAAACATGTATATTACCATACATAAAATAGATTATCAGTGCAAGTTCAATCCATGAAGCAGGGTAATCAAAGCTGGTATTCTGGGACAACCTAGAGGGATGGGGTTGGGAGGGAGGTGGGAGGGTGGTTCAGGATAGGGGGACACACGTACACCCATGACTGATTCATGTCGATGTATGGCAAAAATCACCACAATATTGTAAAGTAATTAGCCTCCAATTAAAGAAAAAAAGGATCTTCCTGCACTGCAGGAGACCCTGGTTCAACTCCTGGGTCGGGAAGGTCCCCTGAAGAAGGGATGGACTACCCACTCCAGCATGCATGGACTTCCCTGGTGGCTCAGTCAGTAACGAAGCTGCCTGCAACGCGGGAAGTCTGGGTTCAGGCCCTGGGTTGGGAAGAACCCCTGGAGGAGGGCATGGCAACCCACTCCAGTATTTTTGCTTGGAGAATCCCCATGGACAGAGGAACCTGGAGGGCTACACTCCTTGGGGGTTGCAAAAAGCCGGACACAACTCAGCAGTCGACCAAGCACAGGACAGCTCAGGAAAGGGGAGTTTTTCATTACAAAAGGAGAGCACAAGGCAGTTTTGGAGAACAATGAAACTGTTCTTTGTTATGATCATGTGATAACTATCTGACCTACACCATTTACTAAAATTCAAAATCAACAGAAATGTAAATTAAAAAAAGAAAGAAGTGGTACATATAGACAATGAAATATCACTCAGCCATTAAAAGGAATGCATTTGAGTTAGTTCTACTGAGGTGGATGAACCCAGAGCCTGTAATGCACAGTGAAGTAAATCAGAAAGAGAAGCAAATTTCATATATTAACACATATATATATGGAATCTAGAAAAATGGCACTGATGAACCTATTTACAGGGCAGAAATAGAGATGCATAGACGTACAGAATAGACTAGACATACAGAATAGACATACAGAACTGACCGGACCCTGCAGGGGAAGGAGAAGGGGGACGAACTGAGTGCAGCACTGATATGTATGTACTACCGGCCTGGCGTGCTGCGATTCATGGAATCGCAAAGAGTCAGACACTACTGAGCAACTGAACTGAACTGAACTGACCATGTGTAATATGACTAATGAAGCTGCTGTATGGACACAGGGAGCTCAAGCCAGTGCTCTGTGACAACCAACAAAGGTAGGATGAGGCGGGGCAGGGGAACTCAGGAGGGAGAAGACATATGTATCTGTAGCTGATTCACACTGTTGTGTGGCAGACAGAAGTCAACACAATCATTAAAAATAAATTTAAAACAATACAAAGAACCTGCTCACTCGGACAATAAATTTGGGTAGGAGTACATCCTTACACTCAGAATATAACTTTATTAATATTTATAAACAGAAAAATAAACAGTGAAAAAGATAATAACAATCAAAATAATTATAATAATACTGTTCTCATTTAAAAAAAAAAAAAAAAAGCCAGTAGCTGAGACAATAGTCTGAAAAGCAAGGGTTTCAGGTATTATGGTGAGAAAACAAACTTGTGGGTTCCCACACATCAGAGTTTAAGTGACTCAGCATAGTATTTATAATATAAAACTTAGAACAGGGATAAAATATGTAGTTTCTCCAATACTAAAAGGTGGATAAAGCCTTTAATGGGAGGTTGGTGGGGGAGAGAAGGAAATGAACCCCTTGAGAGGCTTACAGAAGTGAAAGTGAAAGTGAAGTCGCTCAGTTGTGTCCAACTCTTTGTGACCCTGTGGACTGTAGCCCACCAGGCTCCTCCGTCCATGGGATTCTCCAGGCAAGGGTACTGGAGTGGGTTGCCATTTCTTTCTCCAGGGGATCTTCCCAACCCAGGGATCAAACCCAGATCTCCCACACTGCAGGCAGAGGTTTTAACCTCTGAGCCACCAGGGAGATGGGTATTTTATAGCACACTGACATGGGTGGATGCATAATCTTCCTACCCACCCACCCCATTATGTTTAAGAATCCAGAATTGAAGAGCAATTAAAATACCCACAGCAGGAATTCAAATGTTTTGTTTCTCAAAGCATAGCCAGGAAATACCACAAGTTCTTAGGAAAATTCAGCCTGGCACCAAAGCAACATGGTGCAAGGGCCATCACAATGGCAGGGGAAGGCAATACAGTTGAGACAGAAGAAGCCTTCTAGAGTGCCAAAAAGTCTATCTTTTGCACAAAAAGCCATGAGTTCTTGAGCATCCTCTAAGGAAAACACAGAAGTGCTCAGAGGCCCTGTGTCCTAAGAGAGTCAGGCCAAGTACGTCAGCACCACATGCTGCACATGAGGCCCAAAGGCTAGAAAGACGAGCTTGACCTCAGAGGAAACCAGGAGGTCTAAGACACTCCTCTCGCAGTGGCAGGATTACTCATAAGCTGCAGAGCAACTGAGATCATGTCTAGAGACAATCAAAGAAAGGCCAGAAAGATAACCTTAGAATTTGACTGAATAGACAGGAAGTAACTGAAGCTAAAGTGGCAAAAGTAACAGTTTTCAAACAATGGAATGAGTAGGGGATTGAATTGTGGTCCTGGAGAAGATTCTTGAGAGTCCCTTGGACAGCAAAGAGATCCAACCAGTCAATCCTAGAGGAAATCAACCCTAAATATTCATTGTAAGGACCGATGTTGAAGCCGAAGCTCCAACACTTTGGCCACCTGATGCGAAGAGCCAACTCCTTGGAAAAGACCCTGATGCTGGGAAAGATTGAGGGCAGGAGAGAGAAGAAGGTGGCAACAGAGGATGAGAGGGCTGAATGGCATCACTGACTCAATGGATATGAGTTTGAGCAAGCTCCAGGGGACAGGGAAGGACAGGGAAACCCAGTGTGCTGAAGTTCATGGGGTCACAAAGAGTAGGACACAACTGAGAGACTGAGCAACAATAGAGAAATAAACAATCATTTCTGTACATTTGAGTTATGACTGTAAGTTTTAGCTCTGCTATATCTTATCAACTCTGTATTTCCATGTAAAGCACATAAACTCCTGGAGACTCATTGCCTATTTCTGCTAAAATACTTTCAAGTTAACAAAAGCATGTAATCAATCCAATAAATTTGTCCCCACAGAATAATCCTAGAAATGTACAGATCTGACCCACAGCAATGTATATTAGTGGATTTGGGTCACTGTTACTAGAGTGGACAGTCATTTTTCTTTCCAGAATGCATTGGCTTTAAACAAAAGAACATGATGTAATTATACATGATCCCTCCTCCTTCAAAGGTGCCCTTCATCCTTTTTCCCAGTACAGGTGAAGAGAAAAGCATATCCATCAGTCACTGCAGGGCTGGCTGTGCACCTAAGCAAGCATGTGCCACTGTGGGCAGCCCCTTCTCAGGTAGCCTTTTTGCACTTGAAACATTGCTCATTTCCCCACAGGATATCCTAATGCTCCTTTTAAGAAGGAGCAGTCAAGGTCTAGCTCATCAGAATATGTGGCATGAACATCCAACATGGTTCTGTCACTCACAGTTCTCTTGGCCTAATCAAGGAACAGCTAAGAAAGGGCAGTTAAGGACACTGGCTTGATTCAATGTTTCACTATCTGATTAAACCAGACAGAGAGAGTTCTAACAGTTAGTTTCCCTCTTCCCCAACGGCTTTCTTTTGAAGAGAAAGAAGAACAAAGGATCATTTTTGATAACTCTGGAATGAACCTGTTCCCAAGGTGCTTATTAATGATCATTTGATTGATTTCCCCCTTGGCCACTGGCAGCTGGTACATGATCCCTCAGGTGCCTTCCAGAAATAGATATTGAGACACCCCTGGATTGAAAAGCTAGGAAATAACCCAAAATGATTCCTTTCCAGAAAGCAGATGACTTTTTATTGCTTTGGAAAGCCAGAAATATAGTGTCTTCCCACTGCTTCCAGCCCTATGAATCTGGACATGCACAGCTTCACTTCATGGTGATATGCCTTAGGAATCCTGTTCTTTGTGCAGTTTTGTAACTGGGAACACGAACTTAGGAGTCTGACTGACTGGTTCAGTCCTAACTGCACCACTTACTAAATATGTGAACTCCAGAAAATTGCCTACTTGCCTTTTCTCTGCCTCAGTTTCTCATCTGTATAGTCAGAATGAAGACGTTACTTATCCATTATTATCTATAAGATAGATAACCAACAAGGATGCACTCTATACACAGGGAGCTGTACTCAATACTCTCATAATCTATATGAGAAGAGAAACTAAAAAATAATGAATATACGAATATGTATAAAAGAATCACTTTGTGGTACACCTGAAATAAACACAACATTGTAAATCAACTATACTCCAATTGAAAAAAAAAAAAAGACAGCACTTACCCAATAGGATCATAGTGAGAATTAAATGAGTGATTTGTAGATGGAAGGCCTCCCCAGGTGGCTCAGTGGTAAAGAGTTTTGCTGGCCAATGCAGGAGACACAGGCTCGATATCTGTGTCAGGAAGACCCCCTGGAGGAGGTAATGGCAACCCATTCCATTATTCTTACCTGAAAAAGTTCATGGACAGAGGAGCCTGCCGGGCTACCATCCACAGATACGCAAAGAGTTGGACACAACTGAGTGAATGAGCATGCATGCATTATAGGAAAAAAAAGTGAAAGAGTTAGTCACTCAGTCATGTCTGACTCTTAGAGACCCCACAGACTGTATAGCCCACCAGGCTTCTCTGTCCATGGATTCTCCAGGCAAGAATATTGGAGTGGATGGCCATTCTCTTCTCCAGGGGATCTTCCCAACCCAGGGATTGAACTAGGGTCTCCTGCATTGCAGGCAGATTTTTTTTACTATCTCAGCCACCAGGGGAAGCCATGCATCATAGATGGAACAGTATCCAACATAGAACAAGTGTCATAGACATGTTAATTTATCATTGTCGTTATTGTTATTTTTGCAATCTCAAGACAGCCTACTTATGAAAAGTTGCTGGTTTTATATCTCTGACCTAAGTTTAACCCTTCAGAATATTGGGAACCCTGTTCATCCTTGTCCTCTTTGAGTCCATAAGACTCCATCCATTTGAGAGAGTGCAAGGATGATGACAGGCCTGCTGATGTGAGTTTCTTGTTCTTTGTGGTTATGCCACTCTCCAAGAAAATCTGAGCAACTAAACTGAACTGAACTGAACTGAAGAAAATCTTTCACCCAAAGTCGCTTCCCTTCTTTGTACTGCTCTCCCCTGCCCCTCACAATTTCATCGGTCACTGACACTCACAGGGTTGCCACTTGACCTTGACAATAACTGAGATTACATCTTGCAGGATCATTTTCATGAAGACCTGTTTTACCTAGAAGTCTCAGATAATTATGGTAAAAGAGTGTGATCTTCAGGCTGAATTGTTGTTCAGTCGATAAGTCATGTCCAATTCTTTGTGACCCCATGGACTGCAGCTCACCAGGCTTCCCTATCCTTCACTATCTCCCAGAGTTTGTTCAAACTCACATCCATTGAGTAAGTGATGGTATCTAGCCATCTCATCCTCTGCCACCCCTTCTTCTTCTGCCTTCAATCTCTCCCAGCATCAGGGTCTTTTCCAAGGAGTTGGCTGTTCACATCAGGTGGCCAAAGTATTGGAGCTTCAACTTCAGCATCAGTCCTTCCATGAATATTCAGCGTTGATTTCCTTTAGGATTAACTGGTTTGATCTCCTTGCCATCCAAGGGACTCTCAAGTCTTTTCCAGTAACACAATTTGAAAGCATCAGTTCTTCAGCATTCAGCCTTCTTTATGGTCCAACTCTCACATCTGTACATGACTACTAGAAAAACCATAGCTTTGACTATTACAGACTTTTGTCAGCAAAGTGATGTCTCTGCTTTTTAATATGCTTCTAAGTTGGTCATAGCTTTTCTTCCAAGGAGCAAGCATCTTTTAATTTCATGGCAGCAGTCACCATCTACAGTGATTTTGGAACCCCCCCAAAATAAAATATGTCACTGTTTCCATTGTTTCCCCACCTATTTGCCATGAAGTGATGGGACCAGATGCCATGGTCCTAGTTTTTTAGGATGTCAAGGCTGAATAGTGTATCATTAAAAAAAAATCTTCCCAACTGAACTGTGAGCCAAACCTGTTGTCAAACTCATAGAGCTGGAATAAGGTACCATGTACAGGAATGATTTTTAGTACTAAACTTGCTGGTAAACATATATTTTTATTTAGAAATAGCTATCTCTTAAACCAAAGTTTTGGAGAAGGAAATGGCAACCCACTCCAGCGTTCTTGCCTGGAGAGTTCCAGGGCCGGGGAGCCTGGTGGGCTGCCATCTATGGAGTCGGACATGACTGAAGCAACTTAGCAGCAGCAGCAGCAGCAGCAAACCAAAGTTTTAAATAAATAACTTCAAAGTAACCATAAACTATTTAATTGAATAAAATAACCCAGAATTATGAGCATCAGAATACATACCACTACAAGAAAATCTAAATATCTATCTTTCTTGATTTAAGAAACTCCAAATTAAAAGGCAAGATATGACTATTAGCTATTGCTTGTGCACAAGTATCCATTTCTAGTCACCACCCTAGTTTTAACAGAAAGATGGGAGGGAGGGGACTTCTCTGAAGATCCAGTGGTTAAGATTTCACACTTCCAATGCAAGAAGCACAGGTTCAAACCCTGGTCAAGGAACTAAGATCCCACATGCCACTCAGGGCAATCAAAAATAATAATAATAACAGGAAGAAAAATAAACATCTACTTCAGTTTCATGTAACACTATTTCAAAACAAGAGAGTTATTTAGGACTGCTACATTGAAAGCCATTCATTGAACATTTTCTCAGGTTCTCTCTCCATTCTTCAGAACAATTTTTAATCTTTTACTTTCCAAGTGACATGGCCCCTTCCAAAAGACCCTAAGGTCTTAGACTAATAAACATTTTCTCTTTAAACTTGGCAATGTTACAGACTTTGCTGTTTTATTTTGAAGTTTGGAGTTGTCATATAACCTTCCAAAATTAATTAAAGGTGTTAGTTGTGTCTGACTCTTTGTGACCCCATGGACTGTAGCCTGCCAAGCTCCTCTGTCCATGGGATTCTCCAGGCAAGAATACTGGAGTGGATTGCCATTACCTTCTCCAGGGGATCTTCCTGACCCAGAGATCGAACCCAGGTCTCCTGCATTGCAATTGGATCTGTACCATCTGAGCCACCAGGGAAGCCCAATTCTATGGTTTATACTAGAGTTCATCAAGGTCTTATATATTTGATAGGCTTGCTGCTGCTGCTTAGTCACTCAGCAGTGTCCAACTCTTTGCAACTCCGTGGACTATCGCCCTCCAGACACCTCTGTCCATGGGGATTCTCCAGGCAAGAATACTAGAGCGGGTTGCCATGCCCTCCTCCAAGGGATCTTCCCAACCCAGGGATTAAACCCAGGTCTCCTGAATTGCAAGCAGATTCTTTACCATCTGAGCCACCATGAAAGTGCTCCAAAATTACACTTCTTTAAAATTCTCTTAGTTCTTCATGATGTAGTTGATACAAATGACATGCTTAAGTTTCCAACCCAAGGGCCTTAAACAAACACCATGACATAAAAATCTAGAGTTAACCAATTGTTGTTGAGACTCTCTGCAACCCCATGGACTGCAATACACCAAGCTCCTATGTCCTTCACTGTTCCCCGGAGTTTGCTCAAATTCATGTCCATTGAGTCGGTGATGCCACCTAATCATCTCATCCTCTGCCAGCTCTCTTCTCCTTTTGACTTCAGTCTTTCTCAGCATAAGGGTCTTTTCCAATGAGTCAGCTCATTGCATCAGGTTTCCAAAGTATTGGAGCTTCAGCTTCAGCAACAGTCCTTCCAGCAAATAATCAGGGTTGATTTCCTTTAGGATTGACTGGTTTGATCTCCTAACTAAACAAGATTACCAGAGAACTGTGTTCAGAGTTAACAAAACTCTGTACCCTAGGAAGAGAGCATCATGTGAGCCAATCAGTAAACCCTTCTCTTTTCACTGCCTTAGAGACCAGAAGCTGATAACCTAATGCACAAAAGTAGATTTTTTCAACAGTTAAATAGGAAAAATTATATTCAGAATCTCCACCTCACAAGAATGCAGTCTAGAGTACCACATAGAGGATCAGAAAAATAGAGTTATAACCATCCATTTGTGCTTAAATCTTAACCTTCAGTTCATCCAACAACATGGCTAGTCTCACTTCAAATCAAGACCAAATTATAATCTTGTTCCCACATCCTTTTTGGTAGTATATTGTAAACAATTTAAACAAACCATCGTTCAAAGAATATTCTACTATAAACTACTTCTCTTAAATGATGTTTTTTGCTGCTCAAGTTACCAAAAATTCTCTGATCTTTTTCTTATAACTTTTTCTCATTCATTTAGGCCAAGTGAAACAAAGCTGGAGGCATAACCTCCTCAAATTTGTATAAATATTTGAATGCAAAGCTTCGGGTTGGATTGTCTCATTAAAATGTTCCCAATTGATTACTTTTATTGTTCACTTTTTCAGTAGGCAGGGATGATATGTACCAAAGAAATAGAAATCCTAAAATAACTAGTAAATCACTGGACAATTGACAGACCATTACACAATGCTAAATAGAAACCACAGGAACTAAGGATTGGCAGAAGAGTTCTGTTCAAAATTCAAACTGAACATAGAATTATCTGTTCTGCAGAGTTCACACTTTTTTCCCCTGTCTTTGCCCACTCTGGCTAAAATGAATTCCCTATGGCTTTCAGCCCCAAGGCCATGCTCTTTCAACTGGCATACAAGTTGCTCTTCCTGTCATCATTTTTCCTGTATCAGAAACCAGAAATTTTAAGTCAGGTCTTAAAGAGCTTTCAAGTCTTGTAGTTTTATTCAACTGGTGACATGGTAGAATTTTTAGTACAATATTACCATTTGTTTTTTGAAATGAATATGTAATACTTAAGTAAGAATCAAGATTAAAAAGCCATTACCTTTCTCATGAACATTTTCCTGATATTAAGTAAGACAGCTGTTTTCCAAGCTTACTGTGCACAAAAAAGGCAAGGAATAATATTTTAAAATACAAAGTCTTGAGCCACTCTCAGGACCTACTAAATTTGAATGGCTACAGTTGGAACTAGGAGCTGTGTTTTTAACCACCATTCCAGCTGAATCTGCCTATTAATGCAAGAGACTCAAGAGATATAGATTCGATCCTTCAGTTGGGAAGATCCCCTGGAGTAGAAAATGGCAACTACTCCAACATTCTTGCCTGGAAAATTCCATGGGCAGAGGAGCCTGGCAGGCCACAGTCCATGGGGCTGCAAAGAGTTAGACACGACTAAGCAACTAAGCACAGCAGTTGATTCTGTAGTAGGTGGTTGTCAGCTACACACACTTCAGAACTAGAGTGTGAATGGAAGTTGAGGTTAAAAAAAACAGAGCCACTATTTGTGATGCTAGCTTGCCTGACGGTTCAGTGGGTAAAGAATCCAATTGCAAAGCAGGAGACACAGGTTCAATCCCTGGGTCAGGAAGATACCTGGAGAATGAAACCCATTCCAGTACTTTTAACTAAAATATCCCATGAACAGAGGAGCCTGGTGGGCTACAGCCCAAAGGATCACAGTCAGTCACAAAGAGTCAGACTGAGCAACTAAGCACATTTGGGATCCTAAAGGGAGATTTTGGAACTTGGCTTATCTACAGACTTTACCATCACCAGTCACAACTACTTCTTGAGGTTAAGCTATGTAAACTCAAGCTCGGTTTCCTCATCTGAGAAATTAAAAACACTATTACCTACCCCACAGCACTATCTTAAAGTTGGCTTTCCAGTATTGAAAACACTCAATAAAAGATAGCTACTCTCAATCAAAGTAAACACCCTTCACAGCAGCCCAGAACAACAGCAAAAAAATCTTTGCTTCAGTAACTGTGACGCTCATCATGTCTTTCATGTGTATACCAAAGACAACTATCTGGGAAATGGGAGGCAATAGTGGTGAACAGTGTTGACTCTGGAGTTGAATAATTTGAATGTTAATACCACCATTTATTTGAGCAAATCAATGAGCGTTTATGAGCCTTGGTTTCTTCCTCTGTAAAATCAGCATAATGAGTACCTTCTGCTGCTGCTGCTGCTAAGTCGCTTCAGTCGTGTCCGACTCTGTGCAACCCCATGGACTGCAGCCCACCAGGCCCCCCCGTCCCTGGAATTCTCCACACAAGAACACTGGAGTGGGTTGTCATTTCCTTCTCCAATGCATGAAAGTGAAAAGTGAAAGTGAAGTCGCTCAGTCGTGTCCGACTCCTAGCGACCCCATGGACTGCAGCCCACCAGGCTCCCCCATCCATGGGATTTTCCAGGCAAGAGTACTGGAGTGGGTTGCCATTGCCTTCTCCGAATGAGTACCTACCTTATGTAAAATAATTAGCTGCGTTCTAGTCAATGCTTAATCATTTTGCTATTATTGTGACATCGAGAGGGAATTTGGTGGAGAAGAGGGAATAATTTTATAGGTGAAGATAGAAGAAATGATGAGTCAAATTATTTTATTAAGAATCAGTGGCATTTAGGAAAGCAAATTGTCATTTTCCACAGACATGATTAGAACTCATGTAGAGTTTAGTAACTCCACCCATTAAAAATTGTATGCACTTAATAGTATAAACAAGCTATTCTGTATAGGAGTTTGATAATTTTGCACAACTTTTAGATAAGTGACCTCATCTTTTATGAAAGTCCCTAAATTGTGTTTACTATCAACTATCATGGAATAATTATAAAGTGGTAACCCAGTTGGTGCTAGTGGTAAAGAATCCACTTGCCAGTGCAGGAGATGCAGGAGACTAGTTCTATCCCTGGGTTGGGAAGATCGCTTGAAGAAGGAAACAACCCGCTCTAGTGTTTTTTTGCCTGGGAAATCCCTGGACAGAGGAACCTGGTGGGCCACAGTCCACGGGGCCACAAATAGCAAGACACTACTGGGCAACTGAGCACACAGACAGACAATCCTTACCCAGATACTACAGTCATGTATTTTTAATAAAATGTTTAAAGTCTACAAGTTTGAAAAAGTAGGAGCTTAAAATCCTTAAAATTCATTACAGGAAACTTGAAATCCATAAGAAGAGAATTTAGCTGGTGACAAGTTCTGAAAATGCTTTTGAGTGAAAATGCCTAGCATTATATTGTGTATATATCTCAAGTTGAAATAGAATAGAACTGAACTGACATGGAGCAATAAATGGGCAATAAAAAGGGGACAGAATAAATGCAGTTAAGATGAAACCAAATAAAATCTGTAGTCTCCCCCTCCCCATCCATCTCCACAATACTGTCACTTATTATCAGGGTGTCTAACCTAGTTTCTTCTCTCACTGTGAAGGAAAACATTCTGTCTTTCGCTGCTGGTGAATGTATTGATTAAGTAGTGAAAAGTAAGCAAAAATATTCTGGAATACTATCTTTCCCGAGTTTTTCTTTTTTCTTTTTTTTTCAGAATCAAAGGGAAATGCAGACTTAGATGTTTTTCATTGTTTTCTTTCAAAATGCCAATATTTAGGACTTAAGTAATGCAATTAACCCAACAACCAAGGGAGGCAAATGAAAACAACCCTTCCCTAGTCATATAAACCTGACAGAAGGAAATAAATGCTGGGATCTCTGGTTACGTAAAGAGGTAGCCTCTAAAATAGGTTTATGCTGGCAGAGCCTTAAAAAATGAAGATGAAATTTTGAACCAGTTCCAGGGAAAAGTGGGACTTTCTTAGCACTCTACTCTTTTCGCTAAACTTCAGTTCCATTTATTGTCAGAATGACTTCTCTTGCACCTACTAAGTGCTAAGCCTTAGGAATCTGAAAGGTGGATAAGGCATGGTTCCTATGTACAAGGAAACTATAAGAGTCAGAGATGCACAGACTTTATTCCTGGAAGTAGAGTGTTCTGTTCTCATGGCTACACGAACAGCTGACTTGATGTTTCCAGTCCTGTTTGCACATTAACTCCTTTGAAAAACCTAAACTTGGACATCACATCATCATGATAAATTTAAATATGCATAAAGCCAAACATAAAATAATTTCCTCTCTCCTTTTCCCATAAATAGCCCTCTACATGTTAACTTCTCTCCGCTCTACTATTTTCCCAATCACCCCAAGCTGTAAAAGCTAGCACTTTTTAAAAGTTCGTTCTTTTCTTTCCTAACTCACATTCAGTTAGCCATTGTGTGTGTGTGTGTTCAGTGTCTCAGTCGTGTCTGACTCTTTGCAATCTCATGGACTGTAGTCCACCAGGCTCCTTTGTCCATGGGATTCTCCAGGCAAGAATACTGGAGTGGGTTGCTGGGTCCTCCTCCAGGGGATCGAACCCATACCTCTTCCATCATCTGCATTGGCAGCGGGGTTCTTTACCACTAGTGTCACCTGGGAAGCGCTGAAAAGATTAGGATATGTCCCTAAAATATTAAGGAATATAACTTTAACTGCCATGAACTCACAAACAAAGTATCAGTCTCTGAGTCCCTGATGAAACCTTCTTGTTACTGACTCATCCTTCACTTCCACTCAGCTGCATTAAATTTCCACATCTGTATAATCAACCCTCTGCAAAAGTTCCCCTACTCATTCATTCATTTTTGAGTCTTTTTTAATCTGTCAAGCATTGTATTAGGTATTGAAAATATAATGGGCAGAAAAGATGGACAATAAGCAGTTTATTAATAACTAATAATTTCTTTATATCATGCCAGTGAATGTAACAAATAACAAATAGAAAGTGTATTTGGACACATAAGAGGGTAACTTATCCCAGTCAGGAGTATCAGGGAATGCTTCCCCAAGGGAAATAAGATTAGAGTTGAGTCTTGAAAGACGGTTTCAAATTCCCCACCACTGCCAGAGGAATCTCTAATAGAGCTTTCAACACTTCTCTTATGTTAAAAACCTCTGCGCACTAGGAAAATAATTAAACCGGGGAAACATATCTTTGGGAGTTGCTAAGCTAGGTAATCTCTAAGGTCTGTCATAGATCTAAAGATTCTATAATTAGTTTTCAATATGTCCATACCATTCCATATTATGGGAATCCTATGATTAGCTGGATGTCCTTGATGGATTTTTTTATAATAGAAGTAAGTTACAAAGAAACATATACAGTTATTCTATTTCTGGGAAAATGAACAACAGTAATTTAGTATAGGTGGTTTTATTTGTATACAGTTTTATGAATGTAGAGAAATATATGGGAGGGAAACGCATCAAGTTGTTAACAATGATTTTCTAAGGGGAAGAAAGTAAGTAGGAAAAAATACAGAAAAAAAAATGGCTGTCAAGTGACTGAAAAAAAATATCATGGCTTAATTTTAAGTGAAACTTCAAATATAAATATCCTATCTATACTAATCCTACAAAACTGTAAAAGTTGAAAATAGTAGATATTTTGGTCTTTACCTAATAGAAACATCAGGGATAGATGACAGTATTGATTGGTAAGCTAACAAGATTGTTGCAATTTGTATCATCGATTCCCATTTTCATTTTTAATACTATGCTTTCAATTAAATAATGTTTAAGCTTGTGACTTTAACTCACAAAGACTTCTACCCAGCTTCAAAGGCTCTCTTTAAGCCAGCTTCATCCTCTCTCTTCAATCAATTTTTCACTGCTTCCCAAATGCATCCACCAAGCACTTTTTATCAGCAACCTTCAGCTTTTATGGCTTTTGTGATAAATTCTAAGGTGTGTGGGGGGTAGGGGGGAGAGAAACATTTCTTGGATTCTGCTATGTGGCAGGCACCATTCTAAGTACTTTACATTCATGAATCCATGTAATCCTTGCAATAATGTTAAAAAGGAGGTACAGCTACCTTTTTCCCTTTATAGATAAGGACATTGGGTTAAGTGTCTTTATTGATTTGACAGCATCAAAGGGGCAGAACTTGAATTTTCACATAGGACAACTTAATTATAAAAGTCATCCTTCACCCACTATGCTTTGTTCTCTGCCTACCTTTCCAGGCTCATTTCCCATGATCCCCCCGTGAATTCTTCTCCCCAATTCTTCATCTTGGACTATCTGTGTTTTCTAGCACAGGCCACTTCTGCTATCCGCTCATCTCCCCTTCCCAGGCCCCTCCTCCTCCTCCTTTTCCTCCATTGCCCTCTCAGCTCTCTCTCTCCCTTGTATGTGTGTCTTTGCCTCTGTCTTTTACTTTGCTTGGAATGTATACTACTCTCACTCTGAGCATTCTCGATCACTAAGTCATGTCTAATTCTTTCGAGACACTGTGGACTGTAGCCTGTCTGGTTCCTCAGTCCATGGAACTTTCCAGGCAAGAATACTGGAGTGGACTGCATTTCCTCCTCCAGGGGATCTTCCTGATCTAGTGATCAAACCCATGTCTCCTGCACTGGCAGACAGATTCTTCACAGCTGAGCCACCAGAGAAGACCTTCTCTTACTCTACTTGTATATTAATCAAACTTCTATTTGTTCCCTATGACTCAGCCCAGCTATCCTCTCTTTCTGCACACCATCCTTGGACATCTCCAAATAGATTCAAGAGCTTCCTTCTTGTTCCCATCTTGCTTACTTTCATATGCCTATTGCAGCACTTATCACTGCCATAGTTATTTGATTATTTAGCCATCACGTTGCTGCTACCCAACTTCCCTCCCTCTGACTATGAGTCACAGTCAAGCAGAAACTGTGATAAATTATTCTTTGTAATTCCAGAGCCTCATACAGGGCCTCCAACAGAACCAAAACTTAATAAATGCATGCTAAGTGAATAAAGAATTGAATTGTTCCCAGTTCACTACACAAACCCAGGATCATTTAGAGAGGACAGGTGAGGGAACAAGACAGAATGAACATGAGAGTTTGCCCTTTGTTCTTAGAAGATTGCATAGGCTCTCAGATAAGTTAACTGTCTGAGAGAGGTTTTGCATCAGAATAATTACCTGGAGAGTACAAAGTTTCAGAGAAATTATATATATTTATATATACTAAGTTTTACATGGTGTATCTGTAGAAGCTGAACCCTAACTCAGCATGTCCAGCCACACCAAAGATTTCCTTATCCCTGGAATGGCACAGATGCTGGGGTAGTGGATATTTCAATAAAGACCCATGCACACAAGTGGCTGAAGACAATGGGAACCTCCTGAGTTTTTATCCTAAAAGGAAGGAGGACTTGCTAATAAAAATTAATTTCCTGCCAAAACAGTGGGTGGGCTTCCTTCATAGCTCAGTTGGTAAAGAATCTGCCTGTAATACATGAGACCCTGCTTTGATTCTTGGGTTGGGAAGAGCTCCTGGAGAAGGGAAAGGCCTGGAAACTTCCATGGACTGTACAGTCCATGTGGTCGCAAAGAGTCGGACCCGGATGAGCGACTTTCACTTTAAGTTAATAATGAGAGGTAAAGAAATGTGATACTTCTTACTTAACCAATTTAGTATAGTTAGGATTACTGGTTTCCAGGCAACACAAAACTCAATAACTTAAATAAGAAATATTGAAGGAAAATTGCACAGAAGGAGCAGTCAAAGAATAAAGCCTTTGGAATTAATAGGAAATTAGTTAAGCTCTGAGGTTCTAGGTTACAGGAGTCAGTGGCCTTTGTCAGAGTGCCATCTTTGAGTTGAATTCATTCCAATAATTTTCAGTTCATTATGCAGTTTGATGAAACACTTGATTGGTCCAGCATGGCCATGTACCCCAAATGGCTGAAGGAGATAGGAGTAGCTTGGGGCTCAGTTCCACTAAGACTTTAATCAAAGGAAGATGATAAGTTTGCCATAGAAATATTGGGGGTACAGTTACCATTAAATAAGAAGATAGATAAATGAACTTGGGGACAGCAAAAGTGAAATATCTATTACTGATTCAAATCCCTCCTTTTCACCATTTAGAATGTAAGCTCCATGTAGACAGAAACTGTTATTTGCATTGTTCCCAAAGGTATCCTCCTCACTAGAATATTACGTAGCATAGTAAGCGCTCAATAACTATGTGCTAAGTTAATACTTTGTCTCTAAATAAATTGCCCTTTCGTTCTATTAGCTAGTTACCTAATGGGTCCAAGAAGGAAAAATATATACAGCAGGTAAGTTTTAATTAAAAAAAAAAAAAGTTTAAAAAAGAATCGGAGCCAGAAGTAGATTTTAACTGAGAAATATGGATGAAGAGAGAACAATATTTAGAAGGATAAATAGCATAGTATGTGTTGTGGGGCAAGACATAGAAGAAAATGAAGGTTCAGTTCAGTTCAGTCACTCAGTCGTGTCCGACTCTTTGCGACCCCATGAATCGCAGCATGCCAGGCCTCCCTGCCCATCACCAACTCCTGGAGTTCACTCAGACTCAAGTCCATTGAGTCCGTGATGCCACCCAGCCATCTCATCCTCTGTCGTCCCTTTCTCCTACTGCCCCCAATCCCTCCCAGCATCAGAGTTTTTTCCAATGAGTCAACTCTTCGCATGAGGTGGCCAAAGTACTGGAGTTTCAGCTTCAGCATCATTCCCTCCAGAGAAATCCCAGGGTTGATCTCCTTCAGAATGGACTAGTTGGATCTCTTTGCAGTCCAAGGGACTCTCAAGAGTCTTCTCCAACACCACAGTTCAAAAGCTTCAATTCTTCGGTGCTCAGGAAAGTAATATTCATTGACTGCCTATTTTCTGACAGTTGTTGTGGCAGGAATGTTTACCTATGAGTATCACTAAATTTCTTACATCAAAACTTCAGGGAACGTACAAATACCACTGCAGCATGCACCTTCATTTACTTCATAATTGTGTGTACAGCTGGATTTTGGCCCCCACTAAGCACATGTTTATTTTGCACAATGGGGCCCTTGGCTCTGATAAACAGCAAAGGATAAACATCACAGGTCAGAAAAAAAAAAAAATTTTCCAGCCCTACACTGCCCCCACTCTCAAGCACACCCACTGCAGGAAATAACAGCAAGCACTTTATATACATGTCTACATGAGCATTCTTTCCTTAAATATATGCAGAATTTAGTCAGCTCACCTTTTTCAGGAACTTTCTTGGACTCTAGGATCTAAAGTAGAAAAACTTCAAATTACTCTGTCTTAAAATAAAGCCTGCTGGTTTGAGGTTAAAAAAGAAAATGTCTCCAGATAATTATCTAAAGACAGATTCAAGCCTAAGAAACTCTGCAATATCCAGTCCATGCTGAAGACAGCAGATCAGAATCTCAGATAAGAAAAGTGAGCTGTTCAATATCTCAAAGTTAGTTAGTCTTGGGATGGGGTCTTGAACTTGGGTCTCCCATCTCCTAAAGAAATTCTCATCTTATTTCACTGAAGATCACTCAGATATTGAGATGCCATGATGGCCTTAAGTTGTTTACAATAAAATGTAAGAGATTAACTACCTTGATTGTTCATTAAATAGTATTTTTTCATTTGATTTAATTATTCCCCTCAATCTCTCAGAACTGCTTTTCTCAAGTCAAATTTTACCCAGTGAAATGGAGCACAAGCTTCTCATAAGAGCCATAGATTATAAGAGGTTTTAATTTGGCATGCTATTTTTCCATTTGAGGTCTCATCAAATGATACTCTCTTTCTTTCTAATTACCTAAAAATATGATAAGATCCACAGATCCAAAAAGCTGCATAAAAGGAGAAGTTACAAAAGGGCGTAAGGAAACTTTGGGGGTGATGGATATATTCATTATCTTGATTGTAGTGACAGAATTGGGTATCAACTATAACTCAATAAACCTGTTAAATAAATAAATGCATCTGTTTTATATGTATATGTTTTTAAATCATATAAATTTAGCCAAAATCAATACCAAAGCATATATCACCATCGTAGCATGAACTAGGGTACAAGAATAAATTTAACAACTGATAAAATATCAATAATAAATAATAATTTGTAGTTCTCAGAACTGGTTTGAAGGATATAAAAATAAGCATAAGAAAAAAATATATAAGTATATGAAAAAATAAACATAAGGATGTGCTTCCAGGAACATGGTAGAAACTTGAGCCAGTGAGAAACCACAGCTGTCATTGCTCTCTCTGAACATTGTACACTGAAACTCATCTCTGACAATATCACTATAACCACCAAAACCAATGGCACTTTTTCATAAGGAACTTTTCCAAAGCTCACTGCCCTTTCCTAAAGCCAAATATCTTTGCCAATACTTATATCAGAAAAGTGCCAACTCCACTGATGCTTTGTAATGCCCACTTCTGAACTGAAGTCTTTTTCAGGTTCACCTGATGGTAAGCCTTGGGTCATACGTCTGGTACTCAACTACATGCAAAAGCTGAGAATATGAGCTCAAAATCCAACTAAAATAAGACATACTTTTGATAAATTAGCTTTTCCATAGACAGAAAAGTAGTTTAGAAACTAATCGGCAGCTATAAATAATGATAGATGTCCACTACAATTGTTATGCAGACTAGACCTAAGCCTAACTACTAACATTTCCTTTAACATAACTTTCTAGAAAAGAAAATTTTGTAAATTCTCATACTTCAAACTTTAGCTATAATATTTTTCTTCATTTAATGCTTAGAAGTGATGCCAAAGAGATGTATTAAACAGTTTTACTTTCAGAATTACATCAAAAATATGAAGTATATTAGAGAAATTTAGATGCATATGTTCTTTACATCTCAGGGAATTTTCACCTAACTTATTTGTAATTTCAGAAAGCAATGGTCACACCTTGGGCAAAACGCAATCAGGTCTCGAAACACTGAATTAGAGTATTAAATAGCAACTCTGCCTCTTTAGGTAGAATTAACTTATGACGCCAGAAAAATTGGAGTAGGTATACAAATTACAAGTAACAACTTGACACAACTTGGTAAGTACATTTATTTTTCTACAGAAACTGATCAAGAGACTCAATCAAGAATGTATTCTGATTTTTTCAAGACCAATTCAGGGAGAAAATCTTCTTGACTATAGTAAATTCTCTCATAATGGCATGAGAAGGAAAAGAACTAAAGATGCTTTCAAGGTTTAGTTTAGAATTAACAGAGATGAAGAAGAACATAATAGGAGCAAATCTGGACAAGAAGCTAATGAGTTAAATTTGGGTCATCTACGTGGAAAGGTTCAGAAATCAGAAGTTTTGGTCTGAGTTCTAGGAATCTTGGACTCATTACTTTCAATTCTCAACCTTTCTTTTGCTTGGATTTCATTATAATGAGCATTAGGTCCAGAAAAATAGTAGTGGAGGTTTAACAAATTAGAAACATGGTTCTCTTTCACATTCATTAAGAAGCTGCGCTGGTGGAAGGCTGCACAGAATCAGGGAGCTAGTTCCATTTCTTAAGTGACTTCTTTTACCAAAGTTATCTCATGGCCCAAGGAGATTGCTGGAGATGCAGCCATCATAGCCATACTTCAATCAACAGAAAAAGGGAAAGATGACAAAGGAGCATGCTCTCTCCCTTTAAAAATATTTCCTATAAATTGCACATACCACTTCCGCTTTCATCCCATTGGCCAGAATTTAGTCAATGGCTACACCTATCTACAAGAACAGCTTGGAAATATGGTCTTTATTCTTTTTTTTTTTAATTTTTTATATGGTCTTTATTCTAACCATGCATGTACTCATCTAAAAAATCATGGTTTTTTTAACTAAAAGGAAGTGACCAGGTATTGGGTAATAATTAGCACTTAGCATAAAAACGTAAGACAAATGACTTCAGCACTACTATTTCTTCCCCCAAATAAAGTGGCAGTAACATCATCCAAAGAATTACTGTGAGTCCAATCTAATTGAAAAACAAAATCTTTCACAGTCTTGGGTGTCTTAATTGTTAGTGATCAATTACTTGTAAGACACAACAGATCACAACATATCAACTTGTCAGGGTATCATGAATACACAAAACCTCATTGATGGTGGTGGTGGTTAAAATATCACAGCACAAACATAAGAGGTTAGTAAACATGCTGTATAGGGGAAAATAAACAAATCCCAATCACATTAATAGAATGTATAATGTTCTGAGTCTGATATATAATTACGATATGAAATTATAGAAGATGGCTTGCAGCTATCAAAAATGAAAAACTCCCATTTTGAATAATCACTTGGTGGACTAGTTCAAAATGTGGCATACCCAGAATGTGTTTCAACAAATAAAATTATTTAAGATCCCTCTAAGAACCATGTACTGTTTTGTATAACATAGTCCTCTAGAAAAAATTCAAGAGCTATATGCTCCCATCAGTCAGATTATAAAAAGAAAGGAAAGAAAACTGGAAGAAACACCAATGAGAAAGGAAAAAGGCTAAACTGCGTAAGAGTAATAACTGCTATCATTTTTCTTTGCCATTACCTTGACAATAAAAGGTGTATATGGAAGCTCCTGATTTATGGTCCTTTCAGGCAGTCAGTGCTGAACAAAGCCACATTGATTTCCCAGGATCCAACGTGGAGCAGTTCAAGGCCATGAACAATTGCAACTCACACTTCTGTTGGTTGAATATCTATGAATTGGATATGACCCAGACCAAATTTATGAATGGGGCTGCTCTTAGCCTACCCATCTTATCACTGACAAATAGAAACCTTACCTTGCCATAAGTCACACATATGACTGCACCCTGAACTTCTGACCCCTCCCTGTGCTCGTTCTCTGATTTGTCAACTTTAAGACTCTCTTTGAAGATTATGCACCAATAAACTGTATTAACCTTTGATACAGACAAACCTTTAACTGCTGAGAACAGTATTTTTACAGTAAGAAGACTAATTTAAAGGAATTAGGTAGAAAAGTTCAATGTGTCTATTCCTGGATTTTCCTTAGGTTCATATCAATGAGTAAGCAGGACTTAAAATTTCTTTATAAAGTAGTTACTTTTCCACAAAAGAGTATAGGGCAAATATTTATAGAAATAAAGAAAGGATATAGAAAACAGTAGACCAAAACTTAGTAAATATTAATCTATGCACAAAGATAAGGAAGAGAGGGATTAATAAAAGGATAGTAGAGGGGCTTCCCTCGTGACCCCGTAGTTAAGACTGTGCTTTCAATGCAGAGGGTGTGTGTTTGGTCCCTGGTTGGAGAACTACACTCCCACATGTCATGCAGCACAGTCAAAAAATAAAGAAATAATAAAAATAATAAAATAATTTTAAAAGAATAGTAGCAAAAAAGGAAAATAATATTTTAATAAGTAACTGACAAAGAGGAAGAAAAGCCTGACACCAAGGAAATGATAAAGGAAGGAATGAAAACTATTGGAGAGACAAAGAAAAATTGAAGTCTTAAATGTACAGATGAGGTCTATCATTTAAAGGTTTTCTGGAGGGGGAGGCATGAACTGAGTTTTGAGCAACAAGTAGGAGTTTGTAGAGGGAAATGATGTGTGAAGACAGACATGCCATAGCAAACAGCATGCAAGGGTGAAGTGGGGGTGTGCAGGTAGAGAGGGTGCCAGGGTTCAAAGCTGCAAGGGCTCCGTGCACTTAGGCAGAGCTCACTTTATCCTGAAAGTTCTATGGAACTGCTGAAGGAGTTTAAGCAGAGAAGTAACATGATCGGAAAAGGCAATGGCAACCCACTCCAGTACTCTTGCCTGGCAAATGCCATGGATGGAGGAGCCTGGTGGGCTGCAGTCCATGGGATCACTAGGAGTCGGACACGACTGAGTGACTTCACTTTCACTTTCATGCACTGGAGAAGGAAATGGCAACCCACTCCAGTGTTCTTGCCTGGAGAATCTCAGGGACAGGGGAGCCTGGTGGGCTGCTGTCTATGGGGTCACACAGAGTCGGACACCACTGAAGCGACTTAGCAGCAGCAGCAGCAACATGATCAGATATGCACTTTTTAAAAAGTCACTAAACCAAAGAGAAGGATACATAGATATGTTGTCAAAGAGGAGAACGAAAGGCAATCAGAGAGAAGGGACAAAATCTTGAACTGAAAGACACTTAAATAGGAAAAGAAGATAGATTCAATGGTATTAAGAGGTGGAAATTGCAGGATTTGTAGATTGATAGGGTGAAGGTGTGAGAGAGTAGTGTGAGATGCTACCAACCACGTTTCAGGTTTGAGCAATGAAGTAGCTCGTCTATTCTCTGAAATATGGCTTCCAGGAAAATTAAGAGGTCCAGAGGAAAGATGGTGAGTTTCATTTTGATTATGGTTAGCATTCGATCTGAACTACCTCTGGGTCATAAGGTAATGTCAGGGGGCATTTGTGAATCTGAAACAGTATGATTCATGGTGCAGTAACTCACACAGAACAAAACTGAGAGAAATTTTTGTAACTAGAGAACTGTACTGACATGAATAAGTTTGTTGAGAATCATCAAAGCTTCAATGTATAAATGGATAATATATAAATGAAAAAAATATGCCCAAATGTAAAAGGTATCAGTCAGTTTGGAGTTTTATCTAGTCCTTTCTCACTAAGGAATTGGTGTGCCATCCTGTGTGCTGTGCTAAGTTGCTTCAGTCATGTCCGACTCTTTGCAACCCTATGGACTGTAGCCTGCCAGGCTCTACTGTCCATGGGGATTCTCCTGGGCAACCCTGGAGTGGGTTGCCATGCCCATCTCCAGGGGATCTTCCCAACCCAGGGACTGAATCTGCCTCTCTCATGTCTCCTGCATTGGCAGGGTTCTTTACCTCTAGCACCACCTGGAAAGCCCAGAGAATTGGTATTGACCCTCAGTTAGCGTGGTTCAGGTAAGAGCCTCTCTAAAAGCCTTTCCATGTTGTTCTAGGCTTGCACCATATTGTCCTTGTCCCATGTGGCTAAATCAGCTGTGTGATGCGAGCTTATTTCTAAGCCTCAGTCTTTGCTTACAGAGTCATGAAGGTCTTTGAACAATGAGTTTCTCTCCATCAGCTCCTTTGGATGTCTGCACAGTAATGCTGACTCCTGGATTCTTCTGTTGAGACTCTTATTCTTCTGCAGCTTCATGTTATGTTGGTCGAAGGGATTTCAAAGCCACAAAGGTTATGAGTTTCTTCCTTCTAGATTTTCCAGTCATAATACTATTATGTGTCCCCAAAATACCTCATTCAGAGAGCTACTGTCTGCTCTCTGAAAGCCCTAAATCACATGAATTACACTAAGAATGCTCTCTCCTTGTTTGCAGTTGTGTTTCTTCTAGACTTCTGTTGACCTAAAGAAGTTAGTGTATGGCTAGCAGGAAAAGCTTCCATCCAAATGTCATCTGTTAGTTTTATATACGAAAAAAAAAAAGTGAAAGTGCTAGTCGTTCAATTGTGTCTGACTCTTTGCAATGCCATGGACTGTAGCCTGCCAGGCTCCTCTGTCCACGGGATTTTACAGGCAAGAATACTGCAGTGGGTTGCCATTCCCTTCTCCAGGGAGTCTTCCCAACCCAAGGATCAAACCCAGGTCTCCAACATAGCAGGCATATTCTTTACCATCTGAGCCACAAGGGAAATCCAGAGTTTTATATATATATGTCTCTGTCTCTGCCCCCTCTCAGGTAATGCAGAAGTAAGCCAGCAAAAGAAAAACAGGGATCATGTTCCCAGTTGCTTGTTTCTCAAACTTATTTAAGACGGTATATACACACTTCATGATGTCAATCACAATTAAGGGAGAAGTTTCCCTCCTTTTGATTGCCTAATCAATAAGAAGTGGGAATATCAGAATGCACTTAGGTCCTCCAAAACTGTGTTCGGAGCATCTATTCAATCTTACACCAAAGGAAAGGTAGTTACTATAACAGAAAATACATCCTTTCCCAATGACCATCCTATTGAAAACCTATCTTTTATTTCTGTGGGACTCTAATACCTGACTCTTTAGAACCTAGGTGTAGAGTTAATTGATCACAGTCTCTAATGTCAGGTTGCTTATGCTCAGAGTTTGGCTCATCTACTTTAAGCTGTGTAGCATTGAGCAATGTCCTTACCCCTGCTTTTATTCAGTTTCCTCATCCATAATATGGGGATATTAATAGACCATAAGTGAAGTGAGTGAAGTCACTCAGTCGTGTCCGACTCTTTGCGACCCCATGGACTGTAGCCTACCAGGCTTCTCCGTCCATGGGATTCTCCAGGCAAGAATACTGGAGTGGGTTACCATTTCCTTCTCCAGGGGATCTTCCCAACCCTGGGATTGAACCCAGGTCTCCCACACTGAAGGCAGACGCTTTAACCTCTGAGCCACTGGGGAAGCCCAGACCATAGATCAGGACATTAATGTTAAGATTCAATGATAAGATACATGTCAATTATTTTAAACAATACCTGGCATACTGCACTCTTTAAACATTAACTTCTTTTTTCAGGTTTATTATTTATTTACTCCACAATATTATATTGGTTTTGCCATACATTGTCAAGAATCCACCATGGGTGTACATGTGTTCCCCATCCTGAGCCCCCCTCCCACCTCCCTCCCCATCCCATCCCTCTGAGTCATCCCAATGCACCAGCCCCGAGCACCCTGTATCATGCATCGAACCTGGACTGGCGATTCGTTTCACATACGATAATTTACATGTTTCAGAGCCATTCTCCCATATCATTCCACCCTCGCCCTCTCCCACAGAGTCCAAAAGCCTGTTCTATACATCTGTGTCTTTTTTGCTGTCTCACATACAGGGTTATCATTACCATCTTTCTAAATTCCATATATATGTGTTAGTATACTGTATTGGTGTTTTTCTTTCTGGCTTACTTCACTCTGTATAATCGGCTCCAGTTTCATCCACCTCATTAGAACTGATTCAAATGTATTCTTTTTAATGGCTGAGTAATACTCCATTGTGTATACGTACCACAGCTTTCTCATCCATTCATCTGCTGATGGACATCTAGGTTGCTTGCATGTCCTGGCTATGAAACTAGAACACTTTCTAACACCATGCACAAAAATAAACTAAAAATAGATTAAAGATCTAAACATAAGACCAGAAACTATAAAACTCCTAGAGGAAAACAGGCAAAACACTCTCCGACATAAACCACAACAGGATCCTCTATGACCCACCTCCCAGAATATTGGAAATAAAAGCAAAAATGAACATTAACTATTAATTTAAAGAAAGACTTTTTCTAGTATTTTTTGGTTTTTAACATTGTTTGGTTTGTTTGTTTTTTTGGGGGGGGGGGGTTGGTTGATTGTTTTGTTTTTTTAGTGTTGATTGGTATGGGATGCTGCCAGATGGAGATCAGAGAATAGTAAACAACAAGAGTTCTTCACGGGTGAATACACATCATGCTTTGCTCCACTGTTCCGGGCAGTGACCCACTGGTATGTGTCACTCAGGAAAGAAGAAAGCACAATGGTATATCCTGGCACCAACAGCAAAGCGTCTCCCTGAACAACAAGCAGCTGGGCTGGAACAAAGCCATGGAAGGAATGCAATCTCTTTGAGGAAAAAAAAAGTCACAGCACATCTTCCTATTTTGACAGCCCAGGGAAAACAGGCAGCTCTACAGAACAAAGCAGCAAGTGTGCGCTTTGAGATCTCTGGGATGCAAAGCAGCGGAGAAGCACTCCCTATTATTGTGCAAAACCCCTACTTATATGTGCACCCAGAGGTTTGGCCCTCACCCAAATTCTGCTGTAAAAAGGAGAAGATTTTGACTGTTTTTCTCTGATAGGGCACATAAAATTCTTCCTTTCTTCCTGGATTTGGCTGGTGCTGCCACAGATGTTAGAGAAGCCCCCTGAATAAGAATTTTCCCATTGTAACCTGAATATGTTCCTCCTTCTGAAAATGTTAGATCTGAATCATTGTTAGGTTCCTGAAATTTTTATCAACCGCAAAGGCAGCAAAAGAAATTGTATTCCCTCATTAGTTATTATAACCAAATTATACATAGAAGTTAGAGGCAGAAATCAAGAAAAACGAAGAAAGGAAAAGAGAGGCCATCGACAGAAAAAGAGAGAAAAAAATACAGAAAACAGAGAAGGAGCACACACACACACTGGAAATAATAAGAAAAATGTGAGCTAATATTTATGCAGGGGTTCACTTTCTCTCTTCAGATGATAGAACGCTTATTTAACGAGTCTCTATCAACTTGTGTAAGAAAACAGCTGCACCTCTGGGCCTCTAGCTCAGGGAAAGGAACTAACGTGTTATATCCCCATGAAGCTTCCTAAGCTCAGTGTCTCAAGTGTATCACACAGGGAAAACAAAAATCCAAAATAACCAGAATCTTCTCGTTCCCTAGAGTTGCTAACGCCATCTAGTGGCAGTATATAATATAACGTCCAAGAGACAACAGAAATCCCTAGGGATTCTGATTTGACTTTTCACAGCCCTGAAAATTCATTGGAAGGACTGATGCTGAAGCTGAAGCTCCAATACTTTGGCCACCTGATGCGAAGAGCTAACTCACTGGGAAAGACCTTGATACTGGGAAAGATTTAGGGCAGAAGGAAAAGGGGGTGATATTGTTGGATGGCATCATGGACATGAGTTTTAGCAAACTCCGGGAAACAGCAAAAGACAGGGAAGGCTGGCATGCTACAGTCCATGGGGTCACAAAAAGTCGGACACGACTAAGCAACTGAACAACTAGAAAGAACTGGTTATTCACCCAGTCACAAGCTGTCAATGCTGGGAGAGACATGAGTGAGACCAATGGTCTAGACTCCGGCTGCACAAAAGAATGATATGGAGAGCCTTTAAAAAATATTCTAGTGCTCGGGTCTCATGCCCAAATGCTTATTGCAGTAAAAAAAATAATAATAATAACTTTAAAAAACCCAATTCATTCAAATAAAATGAGTCAGAATTTCCAAGGAGGAACTGGATTTTTTAAAACCTCTTCATGTCACTTAAGCTGAATCCAGCCTTGAGAATGGCTGAGCTAATCCAACCCCTCCTTTTAAAGTGTGACAAGGAGGTAAGAATTACCCTTCCTCATTCAGTTTCTGGAGGAGCTGAGTTGGAAATCAAGGCCCTTTTCAAATTTTGAGATCTTGTTAAACCAAGGTGAAAATCATGACACTATGAAGGATCAAAGGATGGGGCTAAAGGGGAGGCAAGAGCACCATCCATACTGAAATCATGACTTCCTCTTAGAGGGACTTGGTTTTGCTCTTTTATTTTTTCTCTCCCCTGTCCTAAAATATGCCCCCAAGATGTTCAAACTAAATCAATGTATGCTGATATAAATTAACATTGTATTCATTTGAAAAGATGCTCTTAACAATAAAAAAAGTAAGTGTAAACTTCTCCAAAAATAGAATGTGGGAATTTTTTAACAATTTAATTATATTTATTAAACTTCTTTTTAAAAACTTGTATGTACACAAACTTTGCTGGTATGAGCAAGTATAAAGATAAATTCCTTATCTACAACTTGCCCCACTTCAAAAAAGATCTGGAACAAAAGTAGATATAATTTTAAATTAGAATGAAGGGGAATGATGATCAAATAGTAAGACAAAGTCAGGAAGGGTTAGTACACAGTTCTTTAATTAGACCTTGCACAAATTCTGCTGAGCTTATTAGAGTTAATTTTTAAAAGAGAGGGAAGGAAATACGATCAGTTAAAAAGATTCCCATTCCCAATTTGATAAAAACAAATCAGTTGTTTGGTATTCCTTGACAGAAAATAAAGTAAATCAATAACGTATAGTATTAGATAGTGATAAGTGCTAGGAAGAAAAAATAGAGCAGAGAAGGATAGGCGTTAAGTATTAAAATTAAACTGGGTGGACAGAACAGGTGCTGCTGAGAAATCAAGGCACAGAGCCAAGCACTGATCAGCACAATGGGTTTATCTTTTGCTCACGTGATGCTTTTGATCCTCGTTCCGGGCATATGGTAATGTTTCCCATGTTGTGGCCCAGTTCTCCCCCGGATCTTAAATATTCCTCTCTCCATTTAACTGGAAAATGTAGAAGGAGAAAGAGTGGGGGAGGACACACACTTCTCCACCTGAGGAGGCAGGCAACATCCACTCTCATACCAGTGGTGAGGACCAGTCTTACAGCTCCTCCTGGGTGCCATGTAGGCAAGTACTGTGCCAACCAAGGAGGGAAGAACATACACCTATTTAAGCACTAGCAGCTCCTGCCCACAACCAGGTAGGAAGCTACTGCAGTTATCCAGAGGGAAGACCATGCTGATTGGGACCAGGACCATGACAGCTGAGCTGGTGGAAACTAAAAGGGTATATCCTGAGTTAGAGTTGATAAGTTTTACTGAAGAGATGGATGTGGAGCACATGGGAGAAAGAGCAGGGTCACACTTAAAGCCAAGACAGATGAGCTGCTGATGTTTGGATGTTTCTGCCCAGAGGTTCCTTGAGAAGACTGTTCGCCTGAGTTAACTCCTGTGTGGCCCTTGATATCTATATGGCCATAGGAGGAAGAATATTTTATTCACCAAGATCGGGGAACAGAGACAGGAAATATTGACAAGATGATGGTGATTCCTCGACCACAAAGTTCTGAGAGACGGATGGAGGACTTCTTTCCCCAAAGGGCTCTGGAGACAGAAACATACCCCTAACATTGTGTTAGTCACTCAGTCGTGTCCGACTCTTTTCGGCACCATGGACTGTAGCTCGCCAGGATCCTCTGTCCATGGAATTCTCCAGGCAAGGATATTGAAGTGGGTAAGTCATTCCCTTCTCCAGGGGATCTTCCCAACTCAGAGATTGAATCCAGGTCTCCTGCATTGCAATCAGATTCTTTTCCATCTGAGCCACCAGGGAGACACACATGGGTTTCTTTTTTTTTTTTTTTTAATTTTTCAAATAGTAAAATGTGGAGTGGGAAATTTAAGCATCCTCTCATGTACTTCTAAGATGGCAGCAGATGCCAAGGATGCTTCTAGTGCATTGGAAGTGCCCTGCTGGGTTGAAATTTTGGGTGAAGAACCTATATAAGACCTACTCAAAGAAATACTTGGTATTTGGTATAAGAGATGGCATTTTAGTGATAAAATCATTATTTTTGAAAAATAATATAAATGCTTTGTGTTCTCCATCAATTTGCCTTTTTTTTTTTTTAATTGAACTACTGGTTCCAAATAGGAAAAGGAGTACGTCAAGGCTGTATATTGTCACCCTGCTTATTTAACTTCTATGCAGAGCACATCATGAGAAACGCTGGGCTGGAAGAAGCACAAGCTGGAATCAAGATTGTCGGGAGAAATATCAATAACCTCAGATATGCAGATGACACCACCCTTATGGCAGAAAGTGAAGAGGAACTAAAAAGCCTCTTGATGAAAGTGAAAGAGGAGAGTGAAAAAGTTGGCTTAAAGCTCAACATTCAGAAAACGAAGATCATGGCATCTTGTCCCATCATTTCATGGGAAATAGACGGGGAAACAGTGGAAACAGTGTCAGACTTTATTTTTGAGGGCTCCAAAATCACTGCAGATAGTGACTGCAGCCATGAAATTAAAAGACGCTTACTCCTTGGAAGAAAAGTTATGACCAACCTAGATAGCATATTGAAAAACAGAGACTATTTTGCCAACAAAAGTCCGTCTAGTCAAGGCTATGGTTTTTCCAGTGGTCATGTATGGATGTGAAAGTTGGACTGTGAAGAAAGCTGAGCACCAAAGAATTGATGCTTTTGAACTGTGGTGTTGGAGAAGACTCTTGAGAGTCCCTTGGGCTGCAAGGAGATCCAAGCAGTCCATTCTGAAGATCAGTCCTGGGTGTTCTTTGGAAGGACTGATGCTGAAGCTGAAGCTCCAGTACTTTGGCCACCTCATGTGAAGAGTTGACTCATTGGAAAAGACTCTGATGCTGGGAGGGATTGGAGGCAGGAGGAGAAGGGGACGACTGAGGATGAGATGGCTGGATGGCATTACCAACTTGATGGACATGAGTCTGAGTGAACTCCGGGAGTTGGTGATGGACAGGGAGGCCTGGCGTGCTGCAATTCATGAAGTCACAAAGAGTCGGACATGACTGAGCAACTGAACTGAACTGAACTGTTGCTTTATGCCACTGTGTCAGTTTCTGCTGTACAGCAAAATGAATCAGCCATACATGTACATACAACCCTTCTTTTTGGGATTCCTTCCCATTTAAGTCACCATAGAGCCCAAGTAGTTCACTGTGCTGTACTGTGGGCTCTCCTTATGTTCTCATCGTTATCTGTATCATACATAGTAGTGTACATACGTCAACCCCAACCTTCCAGTTCATCCTACTCCTCCCTCCCCACTTGCTATCCATAGGTTTGTTTTCCACATCTGTTTCTCTATTTCCGCCTTGCAAATTAGACCATCTTTACCATTTTTCTAGATTCCATATACATACATTAATATGCAATATTTGTTTTTCTCTTTCTGACTTAATCACTCTGTGTGATAGTGTCTGGGTCCATTCACATCTCTGCAATTTGTTTTTATTGAATGAGAGGAAAGAAAGAAAGAGTGAGAGAAAGGAAAGAAAGAAAGGGAGAAAAAGAAAGAAAAGAACTTATGATACCTTCTTCCCCCATACATACACACGCGCACACACACACACACACACACACACACACACACATCACAAACTGCACACACATACCTTGGGTAATGTATTAAACGTTCAGTGACGAAGAAAGGTGTAGCAAATAGAAAAAAAAAATTCAAAGTCGCCCACTAATACCTTTCTTCATATACTTTGCTTCCAAATGTCTAAATCCATTTTGGGGACAGGGATAAGAGGAAATATTCTCGAAAAGATCAAATATGCAAGCCAAATATGCCAGCATGATGGCAAAAGGACTTTTCTTGGATTAAATGAGAATTCCTCAACTAGAAGGCAGGAAAAAAATGCAGCGTTGCTAGAGAGGCTGTATTTCCCACAAGGAGAATGTCTGATGATGGAGGGTATATAGCTCCCATCTTTCTTTAAAATTTTGATATATTGTTCATCATGGATTTTTTGCATTAATTTATATTTTGTAAATTTTTCATTAAAATATGATTTATGTGATAAGTGAATTTTGTAGCACTCCCTTAGCCCTAGTCTTGGTGCCTGGACAAAGCACAACATGGAAAGACACCAGTGCTCGGACACCACTAGACCCCAAGGGTCATGTGGAGAGTGGACACCCACCAGGACAGATGACCTGCAAATAAAGAGGCTCCTCTGATCTCCCAATTTTGTGCTATTTAACAACATTGAACTGTGTGGGGGAGAGGATAAGCAAACCATAAGAAAGACTGAGGTTAATAGCAAACTTGAGATTTGCAACAAAAAATAATTTGAGTTCAGTTTCTTGACCACTTGAATTCAAGGACTGATATTCACACCTGTTTTGCCAAAATTCTCAGTAACTGCCTGCACATTAGAATCACCTAGCATATTTTAGTGCATACTGAAGACAAAGTCCCACCACCAGAGGTTCTGACTCAATCAGTATGTTTTAAAAGATTTTCAAATTATTTTAACATGCAGTCAAGGCTGAAAATCACTGCTTTATGCTATTAAGCATCAGTGGGGCCTGTGATGTACACTCTAGACAGTGACTCAAGCAGAGGTCCAGCAAGACAGCAACTTCCACTGTCTTCGGTATCTTCCTCTCTCATGTGGCTTCAAAACAAATTCAGTGCATACTGCAGTGAACCATAAAACAAAACCAAGCTCACTACAAGAGTAGGAGAGCTTGAGAACATAATTAAAACAACAAATTTAAAAGAATGCCTTCACCTAAAGCTCATAAGATGTCAACTCTTTAAAAAGTGTGTTTGCACTTATGTGATCATTTCTTCCAAGATGTCAAAGCCATTTTGTAGTTAGACAAGTTAGGTAATAAAGAAAACACATTTAGAATAAAATAGCACAAAACTCACTTTAGTTCTTTTTTATGAAATTCATTTATTGTGATAGCTTAAATATTTTCTCTGTGCTACATAACAGTAACAGACACTGCATCACCTTTAAAACTTAGAGGTGAAGTGTACTTCTCTACTCTGTGTTGAAATGGGCCTGGTTTACACAAGCTTTAACCCTGGTTTTCAAGGTACTTATAATATAATAGACTATTGGTGGTTCAGCATTCCTCATCATGGCCGTGATGGATGTCCTGAAAATAGCTTTTGAACCCTGTTACAACCTCAGACAGCTTTGTTAACCCAATCTGTTCACTCATATGAATAAAATCATTCCTCTACAATGTACAAATGACTATCACCTCAAATGACACCACTGCAAATGAGATCTTTAACTTGAGGGAGTATTTGCCTTCCTCTAGGGAAATGTTACTGCCAGGATAAGTAGAACCAAGAGCAAATAGAAAAAGAACTACTTCCTCTGTTTGCCAAATAAAACCTACACCTGGCATAGGAGTAGTCAAGAGAAACAGCCAAGCAGGATGCAACTGAAAGGTATCAGTGATGATCAAAAGTATCCCCTTATCAATCTACCTGAGTGCCAAGGAAGCCAGAAGTCCATCACTGGCATCAGGTTCCTTTGGATTAACTAGCACCTTTTCCCTGTAGCCTGTATGTAAACATACATTCTTCAGTTCAGTTCAGTCTCTCAGAAGTGTCTGACTCTGCGACCCCATGACTGCAACACACCAGGCTTCGCTGTCCATCACCAACTCCCAGAGCCTATTCAAACTCATTTCCATCAAGTTGATTATGCCATCCAGCCATCTCATCCTCTGTCGTCCCCTTCTCCTCCTGCCTTCAATCTTTCCCAGTATCAGGGTCTTTTCAAATGAGTCAGTTCTTCGCATCAGGTGGCCAAAGTACTGGAGTTTCAGCTTCAACATCAGTCCTACCAATGAATACCCAGGACTGATCTCCTTTAGGATGGACTGGTTGGATCTCCTTGCAGTCCAAGGGACTCTCAAGAGTCTTTTCCAGCACCACAGTTCAAAAGCATCAATTCTTCATCTCTCAGCTTTCTTTATAGTCCAACTCTCACATCCATACATGACTACTGGAAAAACCATAGCTTTGACTAGACAGACCTTTGTTGGCAAAGTAATGTCTCTGCTTTTTTAATATGCTGTCTAGGTTGGTCATAGCTTTTCTTCCAAGGAGCAGGCGTCTTTTAATTTCATGGTTAATATGTCCATTAAAACTAAAGCACTTAACAATTACAGCTAACTGAATGGATCATATCACTCAGAAGCAGTGAGCACCTGATTTAGAGGAAGATTAGTAGAAAGAACAGTGAATAGGCAGGAAAAAAAAAAAAAAAACAAGAAAAGAAACTCTCATCACTTTCTAATTTGATCTAGGGTTCACCCAATCTGTGCTCTGCCTGCAGTCCTCTGCTAACTCCAATCAGTTCTCCTCCAATGAAGCTACCAGTTTGCTCCCTATTTGCAAATCTATTGGGAACACCTATTTGAATATCATTCAGCAAAGCAGGTGATGAAAGCTGACTTAGAAACCCAAAGGTTCTTCATCATGAACCCATAGAAAAGGGCCCAGGGATAGAATTCAAAGGATTCATGAACTTGAGTTTTTAATTAAACTACATAATTTATTTTAAAGTGAAAGTGAAGTCACTCAGTCGTGTCCACTCTTTGCGACCCGTGGACTGTAGCCCACCAAGCTCCTCCATCCATGGGATTCTCCAGGCAAGAGTACTGGAGTGGGTTGCCATTTCCTTCTCCAGGGGATCTTCCCAACCCAGAAATCGAACCCAGGTCTCCCACATTGTAGGCAGACCCTTTAACCTCTGCGCCGCCAGGGAAGCCCTTAAATACAAGAATACAGTCTCTCAGAAGACCTCAAAGATTTCAAGGGAGGAAAGGAAGCCAGGTTGAAAGAAGAAGGGAGAGGAGGCGGGAGAGGGGGTGCGAAAGGGGTGGCCTTACAGACGTCTCCTGCCACCTACAGACACCCAGGCATTATGGGACTTTTCCCTGGGCCTCCAGAGAAGGGAGGACTGGAACTCGGCCCTACCAGAAATCACACCAGACCAGAACCAGAATTCGAGTTCTCTGCCAAGAGGAGGTGATCAGTCTCCAATCCTCAGCTCAGGCTGAGGGCCCTTCGACCAGATTCCTGCATCCAGGACTGGGAGACTAGAAAAACAGGGAAGGATAGGAAAGGTTAAGGAGAGGAAAGAGAGAGGGAAGGGGAGAGAGGTCAGTAAAGTCTCTTGTTCCTTACCGGTCAGGGCACTCTGGCCAGTTGTCCGCGTCAGGAGAAGACCAGGGACAAAAGGGTCCCAGTTGTGGCCGCTGGGTCTGGTCCATTGGCAGGCAAGCTGGCCCCTGAGTGCCCCGAGTGGTCAGGATGTCAGTCTCAGTGAAGAAGAGTCCCCGCCAGAGTCGCCATTTGTTGCATGAAGAGGGACCCCTTCCAGGGCCCGAAACTGGGCTCTTGCTAACACTCAGAAATGAATTGTCCAAGGAGACACATGTGCTGACAAAGCAAGAGATTTTATTGGGAAAGGGCACCCGGGTGGGGAGCAGTAGGGTAATTGAACCCAGGAGAACAGCTTTTTAATTTATTTTAACTAACACTTAATTGAAATTTAGTATTTCATTCAAATATAAATGCAGGTACCAAACCACCATAGTATCAGCAGCATTTGTAACCTTGTTATAGATAGAAATTACTGATGTTTCTATTTCTCCTTGAAATTTTTCCAGATATGTTGAAATACTGTATATATTACTACTTTGAGCTTATGATGATTATTAGGCCAGCAATTAGATTGTGCCATTTAATGCATAAATAAGAAACATATTACTATGTCAGAATTTTCAATTATTTTGATAACTGTATTTCAGTGTGGTAAAAATCCTTTGTATTTTATATTGTGTGTTTTAAAACATTATGCTGAGGAGGAATGACAAGCTTCCCCAGACTGCCAAAGCAGTCACAACACACAAAAAAGTTAAGAACCCTTGAAATGAACCTATCCTTTCATTGTAATCAGACCTTTGGGTACTCTTACCACATATTCCAAGTATATGATCCTAAAATTCATATTAGCAAGGCAGGCAAGTAACAAAATAGATTCTCTTCTCCCCTCTGGGCTTTGAAGTGGAATAAAGAAGGGAGATAGCCTTTATGCTTTATTCAAATAACACATTAAAGTTATCTTCTGCATATGATCAAATGTCAATGATATAAAATGCTTGTGCTTGCATTTCTTAAAAAAGGAAAAACTGTCATTCACAGTACTCATCCTATGTCTGACCTCTCTACTGGCTTGCTAGAGGACTATAGCAATTAACATCTTGGAACCTCTACTTCCTCTATATGTAAAAAGCAAAAGGCAAACAAACAAAAAGGAAAAAGCTGTAGGTCATTAAACTATATAACTACATCAAAAGGTTCTGGCTGCATGGTGCCAGAGAGTCCGAGAGGAGATTCCCCACGTCCAAGGTCAGGAGCGGTGGCCAAGAGGAGATACCCCGCATCCAAGGTCAGTAGCAGCAGCTGTGCTTTATGGCTGCTCCAAGGTCAGGAGCAGCCATAAAGAGATACCCCAAGTCCAAAATAAGAGAAACCCCACTAAGACAGTAGGCGCTGGGAGAGGGCATCAGAAGGTAGACACACTGAAACCATGATCACAGAAAACTAGCCAATCTGATCTTATGGAACACAGCCTTGTCTAACTCAATGAAACTAAGCCATGCCGTGTATGGCCACCCAAAATGGATGGGTCATGGAGAGTTCTGACAAAATGTGGTCCACTGGAGAAGGGAATGGCAAACCACTTCAGTATTCTTGCCTTGAGAACCTCATGAACAGTATGAAAAGGCAAAGAGATACAACACTGAAAGATGAACTCCCTAGGTTGGTAGGTGCCCAATATGCTACTGGAGATCAGTGGAGAAATAACTACAGAAAAAATGAAGGGATGGAGCCAAAGCAAAAACAACACCCAGTCGTGGATGTAACTAGTGATAGAATCAAGGTCTGATGCTGTAAAGAGCAATATTGCATAGGAACCTGGAATGTTAGGTCCAGGAATCAAGGCAAATTGGAGGTGGTCAAACAGGAGATGGCAAGAGTGAACGTTGACATTCTAGGAATCAGTGAAATAAAATGGGCTGGAATGGGTGAATTTAAATCAGATGACCATTATATCTACTACTGTGATCAAGAATCCCTTAGAAGAAATGGAGTAGCCATCATACTGAAAGAGTCTGAAATGCAGTACTTGGATGCAATCTCAAAAACGATATTCGTTTCCAAGGCAAACAATTCAATATCACAGCAATCCAAGTCTATGCCCTGACCAGAAATGCTGAAGAAGCTGAACGGTTCTATGAAGGCCTACAAGACCTTTTAGAACTAACACCCAAAAAAGATATCCTTTTCATTGTAAGGGACTGGAATGCAAAAGTAGGAAGTCAAGAAACACCTGGAGTAACAGGCAAATTTGGCCTTGACGTACAGAATGAAGCAGGGCAAAGGCTAATACAGTTTGGCCAAGAGAATGCACTGGTCATAGCAAACACTCTCTTCCAACAACACAAGAGAAGACTCTACACATGGACATCACCAGAGGGCCAACACCAAAATCAGATTGATTATATTCTTTGCAGTTAAAAATGGAGAAGCTCTATACAGCCAGCAAAAACAAGACCAGGAGCTGACTGTGGCTCAGATCATGAACTCCTTATTGCCAAATTCAGACTTAAATTGAAAAAAGTGAGGAAAACCACTAGATCATTGAGGTGTGACCTAAATCAAATCCCTTATGATTATACAGTGGAAGTGAGAAATAGATCTAAGGGTTTAGATCTGATAGACAGAGTGCCTGATGACCTATGGATGGAGGTTTGTGACACTGTACAGGAGACAGGGAGCAAGACCATCCCCAAGGGGAAAAAAATGCAGAAAAGCAAAATGGCTGTCTGAGGAGGCCTTAGAAATAGCTGTGAAAAGAAGAGAGGTGAAAAGCAAAGGAGAAAAGGAAAGATATACCCGTTTGAATGCAGAGTTCCAAAGAATAGCAAGGAAAGATAAGGAAGCCTTCCTCAGCGATCAATGCAAAGAAATAGAGGAAAACAACAGAATGGGGAAGACTAGAGATCTCTTCAAGAAAATTAGAGATACCAAGGCAACATTTCATGCAAAGATGGGCTCAATAAAGGACAGAAATGGTATGGATCTAACAGAAGCAGAAGATATTAAGAGGTGGCAAGAATACACAGAAGAACTGTACAAAAAAGATCTTCACGACCCAGATAATCACGATGGTGTGATCACTCAGCCAGAGCCAGACATCCTGGAATGTGAAGTCAAGTGAGCCTTAGGAAGCATTACTACGAACAAAGCTAGTGGAGGTGATGGAATTCCAGTTGAGCTATTTCAAATCCTGAAAGATGATGCTGTGAAAGTGATGCACTCAATATGCCAGCAAATTTGGAAAACTCAGAAATGGTCACAGGCCTGGAACAGGTCAGTTTTCATTCCAGTCCCTAAGAAAGGCAATGCCAAAGAACGCTCAACTACTGCACAATTGCACTCAGCTCACATACTAGTAAAGTAATGCTCGAAATTCTCCAAGCCAGGCTTCAGCAGTGCATGAACCATGAACTTCCAGATGTTCAAGCTGGTTTTAGAAAAGGCAAAGCAACCAAAGATCAAATTTCCAACATCCACTGGATCATTGAAAAAGCAAGAGAGTTCCAGAAAAACATCTATTTCTGCTTTATTGACTATGCCAAAGCCTTTGACTGTGTGGATCACAATAACTGTGGAAAATTATGAAGGAGATGGGAATACCAGACCACCTGACCTGCCTCTTGAGAAACCTATGTGCAGGTCAGGAAGCAACAGTTAGTACTGGACATGGAACTGGACAACAGACTGATTCCAAATAGGAAAAGGAGTATGTCAAGGCTGTATATTGTCACCCTGCTTATTTAACTTCTATGCAGAGTACATCATGAGAAATGCAGGGCTGGATGAAGCACAAGCTGGAATCAAGATTGCCGGGAGAAATATCAATAACCTCAGGTATGCTGATGACACCACCCTTATGGCAGAAAGTGAAGAGGAACTAAAGAGCCTCTTGATGAAAGTGAAAAAGGAGAGTGAAAAGGTGGCTTAAAGCTCAACATTCAGAACACTTCATGGCAAATAGATGGGGAAACAGTGGGTGACTTACTTTTAGGGGGCTCCAAAATCACTGCAGATGGTGACCACAGCCATAAAATTAAAAGACACTTACTCCTTGGAAGGAAAGTTATGACCAACTTAGACAGCATATTAAAAAGCAGAGACATTACTTTGCCAACAAAGGTCCGTTAGTCAAGGCTATGGTTTTTCCAGTGATCATGTATGGATGTGCGAGTTGGACTATAAAGAAAGCTGAGCACCGAAGAATTGATGCTTTTGAACTGTGGTGTTGGAGAAGATTCTTGAGAGTCCCTTGGAGTGCAAGGAGATCCAACCAGTCCATTCTGAAGGAGATCAGTCCTGGGTGTTCTTTGGAAGGACTGATGCTAAAGCTGAAACTCCAATACTTGGGCCGCCTGATGCGAAGGGCTGACTCATTGGAAAAGACCCAATGCTGGGAAAGATTAAGGGCAGGAGGAGAAGGGGACGACAGAGGATGAGTTGGTTGGATGGCATCACCGACTCAATGGACATGAGTTTGGGTAAACTCCAGGAGTTGTTGATGGACAGGGAGGCCTGGCGTGCTGCAGTTCATGTGGTTCCAAAGAGTCAGACATGACTGAGCAACTGAAGTGACTGAACGGTTCTCTAGCCATTAAATCCTGCTTTTGCTTATAACATATTTTGAGAATTACAGATGATGAATGCTATATAATCATAACAAGCTATAGCACTGGAAAAGAACTCTGGAAAGACAGTGACCTCTAACTCTTGTCAGTAAGTATGTTGGGTTGCTTTCGACCTAAATTCATAGCTGCCAGCTCTTTTGGCTTCAATCCTACCACAAGGTTCTTTGTCACCAGCAAATCTTGGTCCCATGGTGTTGGTTGCTACCAATGGCTCCCTTGCACTGTCACCAGCTGCTATTAGCACTGTTAAACCTCCACTGACGCCTCTGATAAGTTAAGGAGGAAGAACTGAGACAGTGGAATGACATGATTACTCCTCAGGTTAATAGGCTGGAGGAAAGCCCTGGTCCTCCAACAGGCAAAGGGCCCCCTGAAGGAGATTCCTCTTAGGAGGGAGGAATCCACAACTCCTCAGTGCTAGATGTAATCGCACTTCTCTTTTTCGGTGGGAGTTGGTGGACATTTGGTGCCTTTGTGGTGATGGTAAGATGGTAACTGCCAATTGTCACAGGACCCTCAGAACACCAAGGGAAACTAAACAAACTCGCAGATATCAAATGCACACTTGTACAACAATGCAGTTCAGATACATCTGACATTTAAATCATTCCTGCAGGAACTCAACACAGGCAATAACTACACCATTCAAAGAAATAAAAGTCTTTTATAACTAATTAAACTCACTCAAGTCAATTATCAAGCAATCTCTGCCAATATACAATCTAAATCTAAATCTCTCATGAAAAGAATTGTTTATAAACCAAATAATTGCCCCTAGAAATAGCTCCATGGAAGCACTATATGGTGTTTCAGTCCAGAGCATCATGGCCCTCAGGGAGATTTTTCAGTTTTGTCCCCACTTATTCTGCATCACATAGATAAAGAATCCAGAGACCACAGAGTTTTAAGGGACTTCTCTGAGACAAAAGACTCTTGAGGTAGAACAGAACTGGAATCCCAAGTTTTGTGGATAATATTCTTATTACATATCCACAAAAAAAATTATAAACTGAGGTTTTTTAAGAATGACGTTAACAGACCAACAACTTCACTGTGTACACATGTATCATGTGGCCCATATTTTAGATGATAGCTTGATGGCACAAAAATTGGACAATCCCATTTTTAATTTTCCAAGGAATCTAGCCTTTGTTGACTATAGCCATAGCTCATAATTGAAAGAAGAGAGCCTTTTTTTCTCTTTGGCTATCCCCTGTCACCATTAATTAGGCCAACAAATGCCATTTTTCATATCCCAACTGCCCTTCCCAACTATCCTGAAATCCTTTCTCTGCAGACCCTGTGCACCCAACTCCACAACCAGAACAGGAGTTCAAGTTACAGCAGCAAATTTAAATGTTAGCAACATTATTTAAAAATTTTGTTTTCAGACCTGGTGGTTCAGTGTTTAAAAATCTGTCTGTCAAGGCAGGGGACACCAGTTCCATCCCTGGTCCAGGAAGATTCCACATACCATGGGGCAACTAAGCCCATGCACCACAACTACTGAGCCACAGTGCCCTTTGCTCCATAGCAAGAGAAGACCCCGCAGTGAGAAGCCAACGACCGCAACTATGGAGTAGCCCTACTTGCTGCAACTAAAGAAAAGCCCGAGCAGCAACGAAGACCCGGTGCGGCCAAAAATAAATAAATAAATGAAATTACTAAAAAACCAATTCTGCAACTAAAAATGCTATTATACAATCATTTAAGATGTAATTCTTGATTTATCTATTAAAGGCAGATGCATATATTAGATGCAAAATTATTTCTTACAACCAGTGCTAAAACTGACCTGCCAAAGTCATAATCTCATCCAGTGAAACCCTGAACTATGATGTTGGAAAAGACTCTTGAGAGTCCCTTAGACTGCAAGGAGATCCAACTAGTCAGTCCTAAAGGAAATCAGTCCTGAATATTCATTGGAAGGACTGATGTTGAAGCTGAAACTCCAATACTTTGGCCACCTGATGCAAAGAACTGAATCACTGGAAAAGACCCTGAAGCTGGGAAAGATGGAAGGTAGAAGGAAAAAGGGACGACAGAGGATAAGATGGTTGGATGGTATCACCAATTCAATGGACATAAGTTTGAGCAAATTCAGGGAGTTGGTGATAGACAGGGAAGCCTGGCATGCTGCAGTCCATGGGATTGCAAAGAGTCGGGCGCAACTGAGCGACTGAACTGAATCTATATTGGGGATGGTTTCTGGGTCAGAGGTAAGTCTGTATACATACATACACTCCCACAATCTTTTGAGAATATTACTGCTAGCAATAAGGCTCCAGTCCTAAGCAGTTTCCTAAACATTGTTCAGAGCAGCACAATGCTGATAACATTGTTATGTGCTGATAACACAACCCAGAGAATGCTGATCACAGTTGGATCACTCTTTAACTGAAGCAAGACTATATATAAAGTTAAATTTTCTTCTTCTCTTTCTCTTTCTTCCTCTTCTTTTCCTGTCTTCCTTCCTCCCTTCCCTCTTTCCTTCCTTCCTCTCTTTCCCTATTAGGACAGTAAAAGGAAAAGCAAGTTTGATCAAGGTCCTGTAACTGGTTTATGGCTCTGTCTCCCCATTTTATGATATTTGTCTTAAACTAGATTTCCACATCTTTGATGGCTCCTTATCTAATATTTATTCACTTGCTCCCATGACCTCCACATTGGAAAATGTCTAAGTGCTAGCAGATAAGTAGGCCAGGGAAGGGAAATTTCTCTCTTGTTCACATGAAAAGTGGAGCAGCCTTCTTTCTGGGTTGAGCCACTCACGTGGAGTCAGTGTGCAGGGAAAAGTGTTCATTCCTGACATGTGTCAGGGGTGATGCAGGGCCAATACACACATCCATACTGCACCCAACAGGAGATGCACTCTGTCCTCTGAAAGTTCTCTAGCCAGAAATTTAAACCAAATACAGCCACAGTTGAATACCTTACCCCTCAAGTCAAACCAATCCTGGGTACAAAGAGTGAAAGGAGGACCATTTCCCATTTAAATCCTGGGCTAATATTCTTCAGTCCTAAAAGGTAAATCAAACTAAAGATTTCCTTCTGGGGCTGTTTGCAGTGATCCAGGCCTCCCCCAAATTTACTTATCATCCATAGATTTGAAGTCTAGATCACATAATTTTTCAAATGCTAAAATAATAATTTTCTTGCTAAGCTGTCTAATGAACAAATAGTAATATTTCTTAATAATCTATTATATCTTTAATTTCCAAGATTTGTATGAAAGTAAAGATTAGAGGGATATTCATGAAAATATGAATCTGTAGTCCACTTAGACTTCTTTCAGGTTTGCTAGGAAAATCTCAGTGAATCTACTTGGCAAATTTATTCACTTTTTTCCCCTATAGAACATAGAAAATTAAACTTTCTGTTATTTTCCTAGCTATTAATAGCAATTATAATAAAAAATTAAACGAGATGTTGTTGCTGTTGTTGTTGTTCAGTCACTATGTCATGTCTGACTCTTTGCTACTCCACGAACTGCAGCACACCAGGCTTTCCTGTCCTTCACCATCTCTTGGAGTTTGCTCAAACTTATGTCCAAACCCATGTCCATACTTATCTGCTAGCACAACCATCTCATTCTCTGTCACCCCCTTCTCCTACTGGCCTCAATCTTTCCCAGTATCAGGGTCTTTTCTAATGAGTCAGTTCTTTGCATCAGGTGGCCAAAGTATTGGAGCTTCAGCTTCAGCATCAGCCCTTCCAAAGAATATTCAAGCTTGATTTCTTTTAGGATTGACTAGTTTGAGTGGGAAAGGGGATGTAGGAACAGATGTAAACATGAGCTTTTAACCCCCAGTTCCCAAAGGAAACATTAATTTCCCAAGAGAGATCTTTCAGTTATTGTCTGAAAGGTGGGTAGAATTTGTACAGTCACTAACAGATCCACTGGTTTATTTCTGCTCACAGTGTGCCCTTAATCTCTGAGGGCAATGGTACCAATGGGCGCAAACCAATCAGGACCACATCAGGGCAGGAGAAGTGTACAGACAAAGCAGACAGCAGGCTAATAATAAGACTGCTAGAAAAACCACAATCTGTCAAGCCCTGGAAAAGAAATGTCATGAGCAATTCAGTCTGCCTTGAGAGGCAGAGACTTTATGGTAAGGGTCTGAATGAGAATGATGGGCCCAGACATATTTTGTCATCCTTCTCCACTTTTCAAACAGAAAGAATGTTCTTGCTTCCACTATGACAGAAGAGACATTACAATACCACTATCTATTGACAACTAGTTGATCTCCCATTTAAATCAGAGGAGGTGTATCTTTTACTCCAACATGAAAGGAAAGGTTCTGCCTATGATCTAACAAACAGTAAGATTCCATTCCAATTTTCTCTTTTCTGTTTCTCTCTTCCAACCTTGGAGAACAGCCAATTTGTGCAGCAAAAAAAGAATAATGCAAGCAAGCCAAAGTAAAAAGTTGTCAAGAAAATCAGATATTTAATAAAGAAAGAAAAAGGTTATTTCAATGTAGATTCAATTAGTTTCAAGTCCAAAGGTTCCCACAGGTCCCCAGTACAGACCCATGAGTTATACTGAGTGAGTTTCAGTTGCTTTTTCTTTTTTTTTTTTTAAAGAACTGGGACATATCCCTATGGCCCCTGACACAGGCAAGAAAACTGATTTACTGGCCTAATTCCATTCTTAAAACTTGAAACTCCAGTATTGCATTGGTGCCTTCGGGGCATATTCTTGACATTTCACTGATGCTAAACTATTCTCTATTTGGCTTTTTGCAAATTGATACATATGACTGGGAGCACAGACATGTGTAAAGGTAAATTTACTATCCAAACACTTGAATGAGGAAATACAAATTGTGGGGGAAAGAAAACTAAAAAAAAAAAAAAAAAAAAAAACAGAAAGCTTAGCTTTTCTAAAAAGAGTGGGAGGGTGGGGGCGGTGCATCAAAATGTAATAAACAAAATCCAAGATAAACTTGACTTCCCTGATGGTATCAGTGGTAAATAACCTGCCTGTAATGCAGGAGACGCAGGTTTGATCCCTGGATCGGAAAGATCCCCTGGAGCAGGTAATGGCAGCCCAGTCTGGTATTCTTGCTTGAAAAATCCCATGGACAGTGAAGCGTGGCAGGCTACAGCCCATGGAGTCACAAACAGCTGGACACATCTGAACACACACACACAAGACAAATGTAAAGAGAGCAAGTCATTCAAAGAATGCCAGTGCCAAGACGTGGCTTGAAGGAACATTAGAATAATTTCCATCACCTCCCTCACTTCTCATTTCTTCTTACAAACAATTGATGCTTTTTCTTTCTTAGGTAAAGGGTTTTGCAAATGCAGGTTGAGACAACCCCATTCTGTGCTTCATCCCATCACACAGCTTCCTGAGCCACTCCCATGTATGAATTATGGAGCTGCCACAAAATTCTAATGACTCAGATTGAATCTGTTGTATAATAAAATCCATGCATGATTTGCAACATGGCTAGTTGTAGGACACCAGAACATAAATCCCACTACTGAATATCGAAATGGCTGTGGTCAGAAAAGTGACAATAGTCTGGCAGGAAGGAGATTTGGAGGTACGGGCACTACATCCAGAGCCACATGAGAGGCAAGTAGAGTGGCACATGGTTCAGTAGATCCTTCTGATAAAGTAATGCATAGCTTCTTTAAGGAAACAAGAGCATAGGAGAAGGTTATGAATATTCTTGCGTAAGACTTGGTTTCCAGAAATTGTAACTAGGGACAAAAATGTGCTTCAATGTACATTTTTGTGTGTGTGCTGCAGTCCAGGGGGACACAAAGAGTCAGACACGACTTAGTGACTGAACAACAACCAAAGGGTAGGATTCAGTTACAGAGTAAAGATTTATAGCAAGCAAAAACAGACACAGGTCCTGCTCTAGGCGTGGTTCCTGGAAACTGACTCAGAGAAAAACTTGCATGTAGGAGGTTATTGTAAGGTATCCTTTGGAATAAGGGCTGTGAAGAAGAGAGAAGGCAGATTGAGCAGATGGAGAAGCTGACCCATAATGTAGTCACAATAGAAGCCCCCACTCATCCCATTGGTAGCTCTGGATCTAAGAGGTCCCTTCAGAGTCATCCCAGATTAAAACAAGGGTTCTGGGCATTTATGCTCCCCCAAATAACCAGTCAGCTTTCCAGGTATCACACGTGGTAAAGAACCAGCTTGCCAATGCAGAAGATGGAAGATACACAGGTTCAGTCCCTGGGTTGGGAAGATCACCTGGAGAAGGGTAAGCCAACCGACTCCAGTATTCTTGCCTGGAGAATTCCATGGACAGCTAAACACCACAGAATCTCAAAGAATAGTACATGACTGAATCAATTTAGCATGCATGCATGCATGCAAATAACCAGTCATTAGATGTTCTTCAAAGACACTGTCAAGAAAAAGAAAAGACAAGTCACAGCTTTGGAGAAAACATTTGCAAATCACATATCTGATAAAGGACATGTGTCTAGAATATATAAAGAAGTCTCAAAACTACTAAGAAAATAAACACCTTAATAAAAAGAGGGGCAAAGGATTTTAATAAACACATCATCAAAAAAAGGTACATGGTTTGCAGAAAAGCACATGAAAAGATGTTCAATAGTGTTAGTAACTAGAGGATGAAAATTAAAACAATAATGAGATACTACTACAAACGCAGTAAGATGGCTAAAACTAAAGGGACTGAACACACTATGCGTCAGCGAATATGTGGAGGAACTGGAACGCTCACACACAGATGGTGGCAATGTGAAACGGTACAGTCATTTTAGGAAACAGTTCATTCATTTCTTAACATCAAACACGTACTGGGCTTCCCTGATAGCTCAGTTGGAAAAGAATCTGCCTGCAGTGCAGGAGACCTTGGTTCAATTCTTGGTCAGGAAGATCTGCTGGAGAAGGGATAGGCTACCCAGGATTCTTCAGCTTCCCTTGTGGCTCAGCTGCTAAAGAATCCACCTGCAATGTGGAAGACCAGGGTTCAATCCCTGGATTTGGAAGATTCCCTTCTCCAGGGGAAGACCACCACTCCATTATTCTGGCCTGGAAAATTCCATGGACTATAGAGTCCATGGGGTCACAAAGAGTTGGACATGACTGAGCGACTTTCACTTACATTCTACCCAGTCATTTGATTCTTAAGCTTTAAGCCAAGAGAAACAAAAAGAGTGTACCCTTATAAAGACTTGTATATGCCCCTAGCACCTTCATTTGTAAATAGAAAATAACTGGAAATAGTCCAAATAAATGTTCATGAAGAATTGCACTCATGTCACATGCTAGTAAAGTAATGCTTAAAATTCTCCAAGCCAGGCTTCAGCAATACGTGAACCATGAACTTCCTGATGTTCAAGCTGGTTTTAGAAAAGGCAGAGGAACCAGAGATCAAATTGCCGACATCCTCTGGATCATGGAAAAAGCAAGAGAGTTCCAGAAAAACATCTATTTCTGCTTTATTGACTATGCCAAAGCCTTTGACTGTGTGGATCACAATAACTGTGGAAAATTATGAAGGAGATGGGAATACCGGACCACCTGACCTGCCTCTTGAGAAACCTGTATGCAGGTCAGGAAGCAACAGTTAGAATTGGACATGAAACAACTGACTGGTTCCAAATAGGAAAAGGAGTACGTCAAGGCTGTATATTGCCACTCTGCTTATTTAACTTATATGCAGAGTACATCATGAGAAACGTTGGGCTGGAGGAAGTACAAACTGGAATGAAGATTTCTGGGAGAAATATCAATAACCTCAGATATGCAGATGATACCACCCTTATGGCAGAAAGTGAGAAACTAAAGAGCCTCTTGATGAAAGTGAAAGAGGAAAGTGAAAAAGTTGGCTTAAAGCTCAACATTCAGAAAATGAAGATCATGGCATCTGGTCCCATCACTTCATGGGAAATAGATGGGGAAACAGTGGAAACAGTGACTGACTTTATTTTGGGGGCTCCAAAATCACTGCAGATGGTGATTGCAGCATGAAATTAAGACGCTTACTCCTTGGAAGGAAAGTTATAACCAACCTAGACAGCATATTAAAAAGCAGAGACATTACTTTGCCAACAAAGGTCCATCTAGTCAAGCCTATGGCTTTTCCAGTGGTCATGTATGGATGTGAGAGTTGGACTATAAAGCAAGCTGAACACCGAAGAATTGATGCTTTTGAACTGTGGTGTTGGAGAAGACTCCTGAGAGTCCCTTGGACTGCAAGGAGATCCAGCCAGTCCATCCTAAAGGAGATCAGCCCTGGGTGTTCATTGGAAGGACTAATGTTGAAGCTGAAACTTCAATACTTTGACCACCTGATGCAAAGAGTTGACTCATTGGAAAAGACCCTGATGCTGGGAAAGATTGAGGGCAGGAGGAGAAGAGGACGACAGAGGATGAGATGGTTGGATGGCATCACCGGCTCAATGGACATGGGTTTGGGTGGACTCTGGGAGTTGGTGATGGACAGGGAGGCCTGGCATGCTGCAATTCATGGGGTCGCAAAGAGTTCGACACGACTGAGCGACTGAACTGAACTGAACTGAGGAAGTGAATGAAGAAGCAGATTGTGGTATATCCACAGAATAGAATAAAACTGAACATAAAAAAAGCATATTGATATTTTCAATGTGGATAAATCTTAAAAAACAATTATCTTGGGTGAAAAAGCAAAGGCAGAGTACATATGATACAATTCCATATGTATATAGTATAGGAAACGCAACCATTCTAGACTAAAATGATCACCCCTGCTGATTTTTATTTAGCTCATTGTTACACTTCCTTCCAGACTCAGTTCAAGTATCACCTGCCAGGAAACCTCCCAGGCTGCCCCAGTTGAGGTTAGGTGCCTCTCCTATGAGTTCCCATAGGTGCCTGCACATCTTACAGGATAACCTATATGCAGATTGCACTCGTCTCTTTACTTGTTCATCTTCTTACTAGACTGGTACTTTAGGTAAAACACCACACCAGTTAGTTTTCTATTCCAAAAACCTAGGCAACAATAGATGTTCCAGAAACATCTACTTGAAACACCTATTTGGAAAGTAAAGAGGTGAATGAATAAACAAAAGAATCAACCCAAATGAATCAGAGAATATAATTTGGAAGCATGTTAGAGGTCCAGCCCTTTACCAGTCCCCACCCACTACCCCCAGGCAGGGCTAAATCTGAGTACAAATCAACTATGTGGAAACAGATAAAATGTGATTTTTGCAGGCAAGTGTAAAATTTTATCTCCCATCACGTACATCTGCATAAGTTTATTTGAACTCAAATATTCAAAGCACCTTACCTTCCTCCTAAGAAACCTGTATGCAGGTCACTAAGCAACAGTTAGAACAGGACATGGAACAACAGACTGGTTCAAAATTGGGAAAGGAGTACAGCAAGGCTGTATATTGTCACCCTGCTTATTTAACTTATATGCAGAGTACATCATGTGAAATGCCAGGCTGGATGTAGCACAAGCTGGAATCAAGATTACCAGGAGAAATATCAATAACCTCAGATATGCAGATAACACCACTCTTATGGCATAAAGCAAAGAGGAACTAAAGAGCCTCTCAAAGAAGGTGAAAGGGGAGAGTGAAAAAACTGGTTTGAACTCAACATTCAAAAAACAAAGATCATGGCATCCGGTCCCATCACTTCATGGCAAATAGATGGGGGAACAATGGAAACAGTGACAGACTTTCGTTTCTTGGGCTCCAAAACCACTGCAGATGGTGACTGCAGCCATGAAATTAAGACATTTGCTCCTTGGAAGTAAAGCTGTGACAAACCTAGACAGCATACTAAAAAGCAGTAGGTTTTTCCAGTAGTCATGTATGGAAAAAAAAGGCTGAGTGCCAAAGAATTGATACTTTCTAACTGTGGTATTGGAGAAGACTCGAGTCCCTTGGACAGCAAGGAGATCCAACCAGTCAATCCTAAAGGAAATCAACCCTGAATATTCATTGGAAGGACTGATGCTGAAGCTGAAACGCCAGTACTTTGGCCACCTGATATGAAGAACCAGCTCATTAGAAAAGACCCTGATGCTGGGAAAGGAAGAAGGCAGGAGGAGAAGGGGATGACAGAGGATGAGATGGTTGGATGGCATCATGAACTCAATGGACATGAGTTTGAGCAAGCTCCAGGAGATGGTAGAGGAGAGGGAAGCCTGGTATGTTGCAATCCATGGGATCACAAAGAGTCAGACATGACTGAGCAACTGAACAAAAAACTCAAAGCAAGAGAAATACAGATTTGGAGCAGGAAGAATAAACAGGAATTTTTAAAGAATGGCAGGGATAATGAGTAGCCGAGGGGCAGCACTGGAGCCCTAATGTCAGCGGAGGGCAAGGGTGGAAGCACTGAGGGCTAGAGCTGCCTGAGTCCAAGGACAGGGATCATGTGGGAGCATACTGGTTCTCCCTTTGAAAGGTCTAGGGCCACCATTTGCTCCATGGTGGCCTTGGGAAAGTGTCTTCACTTTGTAAGTTTCACTTTCCTCATCTGCAAAAGCCGGACATTAATAGTAGTGACAACTTACAAGACTGTTGCAAGTATCAAAGGAAACTCAAGGGAAGCCCCAAGAATATCGTGTTACCATTCCTTTCTCCAGGGTATCTTCCTGTTTGAGGGATCAAACCCAGGTCTCTGGCATTGCAGGCAGATACTTTACCTTCTGAACTGCCAGGGAAGCCCAGTAAGGTTCCCAGCACACAGTATAAAGGCTTTGTATACAGTAGATACTATTATTACAATGGGACTATGGACCAGTCTCTCTTCCTTGGCCTCTTTATAGCCCTATCAGCAACACCAAATGCTCCAGCAAGTTTATGAGTGGCAGCAACCTCCTGCTCCCTTCAGCACTATCTGCCTGGTTCCCAGCTTGATGAGTCAGGGCTTTATTAAAGAGCTCTTAGTTAGCCTCAGTATGAAAAGGTGTAAAACACAATTATGTAAAACACTGCCTGAAGAAAAGCAAGCTAAAGTTTCAAAAAAAAAACTTGTCCTGACAAGTTGTTCTCCATCTTGCTCAAAACATGTTTAAACTTCTGGTTGAGAAATATGTAGGTTAGATCTAAGAAAGAACTCCTGGAAATATGTGTGTGTTCTCAGTTGCTCAGTTATATCTGACTCTTTGTGATCCCATGGACTGTAGCCCACCAGGCTCCTCTGTCCATGGGATCCTCCAGGCAAGAATACTGGAGTGGGTTGCCATTTCCTCCTCCAGGGAATCATCTTGACCCAGGGATCAAACCTGTGTCTACTGCATTAGCAGGAAGATTCTTTACCACTAACACCATCAAAGATGTTTAAAATCCTACTGCTAAGTCATTTCAGTCGTGTCCAACTCTGTGCGACCCCATAGACAGCAGTCCACCAGGCTATCCCATCCCTGGGATTCTCCAGGCAAGAACACTGGAGTGGGTTGCCATTTCCTTCTCCAATGCATGAAAGGGAAAAGTGAAAGTGAAGTTGCTCAGTCATGTCCAACTTAGCGACCCCATGGACTGCAACCTACCAGGCTCCTCCGTCCATGGGATTTTCCAGGCAAGAGTACTGGAGTGGGGTGCCATTGCCTTCTCCAGTTTAAAATCCTAATTGGCTGTCAAAAAAAATTATGATCTGGAAGGTTCTAGGGTGAAATAGCTCCCTCTAAGTGCAGTTTGTATTAGGTTAGAATGAACGGACATTTCTTTTTCCTTTCTATTTTATTTTCTAAGGGGGTTAGAGGGGGTTGTTTTTCTAACAATAGCCCCAGGAAATACTTTAGCATTATGTTATACCTAAAATAAATTGGAGAATATGATAACTCACAAAATTTCATTCTACTTGTTACCATTTAGAACCATCAGTTTAGTTCAGTTCAATTCAGTCGCTCAGTCATGTCTGACTCTTTGTGACCCCATGAATCGCAGCATGCCAGGCCTCCCTGTCCATCACCAACTCCCGGAGTTCACTCAGATTCACGTCCATCGAGTCAGCGATGCCATCCAGCCATCTCATCCTTTGTCGTCCCCTTCTCCTCCTGCCCCCAATCCCTCCCAGCATCAGAGTCTTTTCCAATGAGTCAACTCTTCACATGAGGTGGCCAAAGTACTGGAGTTTCAGCTTCAGCATCATTCCTTCCAAAGAAATCCCAGGGCTGATCTCCTTCAGAATGGACTGGTTGGATCTCCTTGCAGTCCAAGGGACTCTCAAGAGTCTTATCCAACACCACAGTTCAAAAGCATTAATTCTTCGGCGCTCAGCCTTCTTCACAGTCCAACTCTCACACCCATACTTGACCACAGGAAAAACAGCCTTGACTAGACAGACCTTAGTCGGCAAAGTAACGTCTCTGCTTTTGAATATACTATTTAGGTTGGTCATAACTTTTCTTGTTTTTATATTCTTCCTCCCTCTGTTTCTTTCCAGCATTTTTCAAATTTTAGTCTTCAAGAGAATCCTATCAAGAACTTGTTTTTTAAAAATGCAGATTCAACCCCAGACTCCTGAATCAGTCTCTGGCAGTGAAGTTAGAAAAGCTGCTTTTTCAATAAGTTCCAAGCTGACATAATGTATCAATTGTTCTAGAACTTGCAATTACCTGGGGGAAAAGTAACTCCTTAGGCTCCAAGTCCTGTCCCTCAAGGGTCAGGAAATCAGCCTGAGAATTTGCCCTTGGCTTTCTCAGCCACTTCCAAAGGGCAGCTTTGGATCTAGGCTTCAAGGTTCAACACAGATGTTGTGACAGTGGTGAAGGAGCCAGCCCATCCCAGGTCTGCAGCTCTTCTCTGCACCAAAGCCACTGATTGACCAGCAATGTAGTCAGTTCCAGATAACCCCACATGGCAGTGGCAGGGCAAACCAGCTGAATTGGTTTTTACTTTTTATTTTATATTGGATTATAGCTGATTAACAATGTTGTGATAGTTTCAGGTGCACCCCGCTGAATTCTTGAAGTTTGCTTCTAAATCTGTAAGTTGTACAGCAAAGTTCATATGCCCTGAAGTAGCAGTTTCTCCCATCTCTTTTTATAAACTAATCTACTCACATAGTTACTCCCCGATCCATCTGAACTGTCACCTCTTATGGCAAATACAAAGGAAAGATGAAGTACAAATAACGTGGCTACCAGGCAAGTCGGGAAATTTTGAAGTTTCTCTTTCAGATGATTGAAAAGCACCCGCTGTGAGGCAATTCTGGAGCTTAAAATGAAGGACTGTATGTACCAGAGTGTCTCTCTGTTGGGAAGCAGGACTGCCAGAGATGCCAAAAGAACACCTTGAAATGGGACAACATTTTCCAAGGCTTTGGTAATAAATCATTTCATTCCATAGGTGAGTTTTACATACTTGAGTGGGGATGGAAGCAAATATAAACCACCTGATTAACGATTCATTGTCACGAGAAGGCTGCTCATTTCTACCTTCCTTATGCATATTAAGCATATAGAAAAATGGAGATCTGCATAACTTTAACAACCAGTAGGGGTTCAACAATAACAGAGAAAACCTCTTTTTTTTTTTTTTGCTTGTAAACACATGAACTAACACTGTTGATCAAGATCCATTCTCAAATGTGAAGTGTAGAGAGGAAAAGACAGTTTAAATGTTAGTACTTTTTTATCAACTTTCTATACATAGTCTTCAGTCTCGCAAGGAAACCCCAGCACACCTGTCTCACATAATAGCAGTTCTCACCCAGCAGGTACATTTAGAGAAACACTCCTGACAAGGGAGGGAGGAAATGCTACCAGTACCTTAGGAAATACTATCTCTGGGAAATTAAAAGTGTACCATAGTGCATGTGGTGTATGACTGTTTATGTTCTTGTTTCCTCCTCTGGCAATATAGTTCTTGTCAATCCATGAATTCTGTACTGTAAATAAAATAGAAAATTGTTTTAATATTACACAGTCCCAGATGGATGTTAAACCAATAGTACAGTGATATTAAACTCAAACTTAGATAATGCTTGCTTTATACTTCTTTGAGCTGAAATAAAAATAGAGTACTCTCCACAGAAGAGCTAATACTTAGGAGAAAAGTAAAAAAAAAAAAATCATAGTCATTTGCCTGATTTTATGCATAGGTTTCAACCTGTTTTGTTTTGAGAGGGGAGAATTTTCTAGGAAAAACAAAAAAGATATGGAGTCTTACAATTTGTCTTCTATCATAAGTCAGTGACCCAGTCAATGACCCAGAAAGTTCAAGGGAATATGCAGGAGAAAACACAGATGATGTGGTTGCTAGGAGGTCAGAGGAAAAGGGGACACCATAGAAATTTAAGCATGTTGCCCCTTTGATGGGAGACACAGAGTATCAATAACTGGAATTTCCATTCTGCGTTGGAGATCAACTGTCCACCACAGCGAATCTTGCCTTTCTTTTATTCTAGGTGGGCATTAGCAGCTCAGCAAAGGACTTCATCCCACAGCCACCCAGGCAGCTGGAGGCAGCCATGTGCCTGGATTCTCACAGATGGAATACTGTGGGAAGTGATCAGTTCCACTTCCTGCTGAGGGTGAAGGCATCAGATGGGTACTTCTCTGTTTTCCTGACCCTCCCACAACCTGGAAGAGACATGCCTATGGCCAGCATGGATCCTGCAGATGAGGATAGCTCATTAATGGAGGAAAAAACAAGATGGAAGGAACCTAAACAAGATGGAAGGAAGCCATCATAAATAGCTACGCTGAGCTAAGCTACACTCAAGTAAGAGAAAAATTAATTTCTATGTATGTCAGTGATTGTGTTTTTGAGCCTCTTTATAACTGTAACTTAGTGTTCACCCTAATACACATCATAGCATTTTGAAATTAAGATCTTAGAAGAGAACTAAGAAGCTCACTGATGATACATGTTTTCTCAAGGAAGTTTAATGTAACTTCCCAGATTTCTAGAGGTATTCTTTTTTTTAAGGAAATAATACAATAACTGTTCCGTAAGGGTCCACACAAAACAGATTCACAAATTTAGAGAAAGAACACTATAATTTTTTTTTAATCTAAATTCATTAAAAGTGAATGGTCCTTGAAAAATAATCAACAATCAATCTGGTATTAACCACAGACGTATGCAGACACCATTGTCATATATGAAAACATAAGCAATATTATGGGTTGAATTGTGTTCCCCCAAATTCATTTGTTGAATCCCTGACTCCCAATACCTAAGCACATGGCTAAATTTGGAGATGTAGGCTTTTCAAGGAGATAATTAAGGTGAAATGAGGTCATGGCGTGGGCCCTAATCCAATATGACTGGTGTTCTTATAACAAGAGATTAGTTCACAGACACTTACAGAGAGAAGACCATGTTAAGACACTGGAGAAAACAACAATATGCGAGGAAGGAGAGAGGATTCAGGAAAGATCAAGCCTGCTGGAACCTTATCTTTGATTTCCAACCTCAGATCTCTGAGATGGTAATTTCTGTTGTTTAAACCAACCTGCCAGATTGTACTCTGTAACGGCCACCTCAGAAGGCTTATACAAGTATGTCAGTGTCAACCACTTTTCTTCTGAGTCGGAACCAACGAGAAATTCTTTGGGTTGCTTCTAAAACAAGACAAATGAATTCTATTTGATTTCTAGTCATTCCAATCTTTGTTTTTTTTCTGAATAACAAAGAGAGGACTTGTCCTGCTTTGACTATATCTGAACTTTCAAAACAATTCTATACCCTTCCAAAATAATTTTGGATCCAGGCTTTATACTATATTCATAACTTAACTCCAGAGAGATTAAAGACCTAAGCAAAAAAATAAAAAACTCAAAAAAAAAAAGTAAAAAGCTAATAAAATAAAATGTAAGTCACCTTTGAAACTTAGGAATGGATAAAGACTTTTTGAGCATGAAGTTAATCCTGAAATTACAGTGTTAAAGTTGAATTGGTTTACCTTCATTTAAATGAAGAATTTTGGTTCAGTGGAGAAAATCTCAGAAAAAGTTAACAGATGAGAAGATATCTGTAACATCTAAAGCCAAAGGAGATTAATAACTGGAATAAGCTCTCCCTCCATCAAAAAAACAAAACAAAACAAAAATAAAAAACAACTACTGTAAATCAACAAGAAAATAATACAATGCCCAAAGAAAAATGGGTAAAATATGTAAGTAGGTAAATCTTAGGGAAAGGTCATATTGTCTAACAAGTATACAAAGAACTCAACACTATTAGCAATAAAAATCCTGAAAGTTTAACAATCAATGAGATTCCACATTGCCCATTAGAATTGCAAGAAACAGAATACTAGATAATATCAAGTGTTAGAGAGGACATGGGAATGCCAGAAGCTATTAGATACTGTTGGAGGGAATATAAACTTGTCCATTATTTCTGGAGAGCAATCTAACAGTACTGGGAAAATTAAGTATGAAGACATACTATGATCTAGAAATCCATTTATGGTACATATCTCAGGAAAAAAATCACAACCAGATCCTTTTAAGCACAAGTATTTGGATATTCCTGGCTGTGTTATTTGTGATATGGAAGTTAGAATCAATACCTATCCTTGAGGGAAAGGATAAGTAGGACGAGTTGGAGACATGTCATAAAAAACCTGTATGCAGGTCAGGAAGCAACAGTTAGAAATGGACATGGAACAACAGACTGGTTCCAAATAGGAAAAGGAGTAACAAGGCTGTATATTGTCACCCTGCTTATTTAACTTCTATGCAGAGAACATCATGAGAAATGCTGGGCTAGAAAAAGCACAAGCTGGAATCAAGATTGCCAGGAGAAATATCAATAACCTCAGATATGCAGATGACACCACCCTTATGGCAGAAAGTGAAGAAGAACTAAAAAGCCTCTTATTGAAAGTGAAAGAGGAGACTAGAAAAGTTGGCTTAAAGCTCAACATTCAGAAAACAAAGATCATGGCATCTGGTCCCATCACCTCAGGGGAACTAGATGGGGAAACAGTGGAAACAGTGTCAGACTTTATTTTGGGGGGCTCCAAAATCACTGCAGATGGTGATTGCAGCCATGAAACTAAAAGATGCTTACTCCTTGGAAGGAAAGTTATGACCAACTTAGGTAGCATATTGAAAAGCAGAGACATTACTTTGCCAACAAAGGTCCGTCTAGTCAAGGCTATGGTTTTTCCTGTGGTCATGTATGGATGTGAAGAAAGCTGAGCACCGAAGAATTGATGCTTTTGAACTGTGGTGCTGGAGAAGACTCTTGAGAGTCCCTTGAACTGCAAAGAGATCCAACCAGTCCATTCTAAAGGAGATCAGCCATGGGTGTTCTTTGGAAGGAATGATGCTAAAGCTGAAACTCCAATTCTCTGGCCACCTCATGTGAAGAGTTGACTCATTAGAAAAGACTCTGATGCTGGGAGGGTTTGGGAGCAGGAGGAGAAGGGGACGACAGGGGATGAGATGGCTGGATGGCATTATCGACTCAATGGACATGAGTTTGAGTGAACTCCAGGAGATGGTGATGGATAGGGAGGCCTGGCATGCTGCGATTCATGGGGTCACAAAGAGTCGGACACGACTGAGTGACTGAACTGAGCTGAACTGATACAAGTATCTAAAACAACCAAGTATACATAGAGCAACATGAATAGATATAAAACACAAGTTGTTATTTATAGCACTACCCCACTTATTAAAAATGCATACCTACACAACCCATGACATATTCTCCAAATATTATCTAAAGTAAAAATAATGTTGTGATTGCCTCCTGAAGGAGAAAAATGAGTGAGAAAAGGGAATTAAGGGAAAAATTGAAATAGAATATCGTCTTTCATCTGTTTCAGTGTTTTACAACCAGAGTCAATTTTGTACTTCCCTTTCCCCAGGGATACTTGGCATTTGGCAAAGTCTGAAAACATTGTTAGTTATCACCACTCGGTGACAAGGTACTACTGTCGTCTAATGCGCAGGGGACAGGGATGCTGCTAAATACACTACAGTGAACAGGATAGCTTTCACAACAAAGAGTCATCCCTTCCAAAATGTCAATAATGTGAGCATGAGGGCCCCTATACTGTCTCACCACATTATCTATTCCTTTCTTTGGTTGAGAGGCTGCCTTTCAAGCTGACTAAAATGTTTCTTTCTTCTTTCCCACCTTCCTCTTCTACTTTCCCTCCCTGCATCCTCCTTCCACTCTTCTTTCATTTCTGCTCAAGCACAATCTACTGTTTTATGATGCTTTCCTTCTTCTCAGTAGCTAAGTTGTGTCTGACTCTTTTGCAACCCCATGGACTGGGGCTCACGAGGCTTCTCTGTCCATGGGATTTCCCAGGCAAGAATACTGGTGGGTTGCCATTTCCTTCTCCAGGGGACTCTTCCTGACCCAGAGATAAATTCCTAGTCTCTTGCATTGGCAGGTGGATTCTTTACCACTGAGCCACCTGGGAAGCCCAACTCCTCTAGTAGTCATGAGTATACATAAATCTCACTCTGATTTTAATTGCTCAAAGACCGTGAACAGGATAAACTGATAGTAAGCCTTAAATAATTAAAGAAAAACAATTGAAAATGGCTCTCACTCCATTTCTTTCCTCTTACGAGCTGCTCCTCCACATACCTACTATAATAAGAGTTCCAATTTAAGATTCACTGAGTGCTTCTACCAAAGTTTCATGAATTTGATGAAGGAGCTAACAAGTGTCCTAGTAGGGCAGTGGTTCAAAAGAACAAAGTGAGCCAGAGCAAGGGCAGAAGGCGACTTTGGGATGACAGCCACAGAGGAACAAGCTTAGGCCAACGTGGGGGTGAGCTGGGGATTGAGCGTCCACAAGAGGTTTGGGGCTAGGGACCTTCACTGAAACATGAGGAAGGAAAGAGAAGAGAAATGAATATTTTTGATCATTTAACTGAAATTCAGAATTCTCTGAGCAACAGAATGGGCCTAATGTGTACCAGGTGGGATTTAAATTTAAATGAAAGCAAAATTTTTCAAATACTAGAGACTGTTAAATATTGAAATTGTATGTTATGAATTGAATATTACGTCTTGATCTACTGGACATTGTTATCTTTTTATAGGGCTTGGGTATACAGTATTATGATCTAATTTAAACTAAAGGAGCAGATTAAAGTTCTTAAGAGCTGTGATTTGTGCTTTCATATTATTTTCCTTGAAGTTTTAGCAGCTGCCATGTGACACCTTGCCATTGGCCACTCACATTGACTGAGTGCCTTTGAGGTTAAATTATCATAAATTATCTTCAAAGATCTTTGTCACTAAGAGTGATGATGGTGTTTAATTATATTTTTTGTTTGTTTAAGGAAAAAAAAACCGCTTGGCAAATCTCTGGAGAGACATAATCCTCCTCAATTTTATTCAGTCCTTCAGTCCTAGCAGTAGGACTATGAATGTGTTCAGAACTCAAAGTTTTCTTCTCCAAATTAAAAATTTTTTAAAAATCGAATTCTTGCGAATCATCTGGACTTGAATTAGTTTACTTGATTTTTTTTTTTTTTAATTTAAAGGAGAATAAAGGTAGGAAACATTGCCCACAGTTGCGCATTACTCTAAGATAGGCTCCCTCTCCAGCTCTCCGGGAATTAAATCACCTGTCCTACCCTTTAACACTTCGGTCTCTTTAACAAACTGAAAATGAGAAGGGGGCGGGCCTCCGGGGTGGCGAAGGGTCTGATTGGTCCAGCTGGCAGGAAGTGGGCAGTGAAAGCGTCGCTTCAGTTTTTGTCCGGAGGCGGCGGGGTGAGTGGCCAGAGGCCGTACAGGGCTTTGGGATCTTGGACGGGCAGTTGCTTGAAATCGCAAGTGTGAACGTGGGGTGCAAAACGGACCCCCTTCGTCGCGGTGGGTTAGGAGCCCTGGCAGCCCTTTTGCGGAGGTGCCACACCCTGACGGCTGGGCCGCGGGGGGCCAGGGGTACACTCGAACCGCAAGGACTGCGCAGTGGCCGAGGGACTGGAAGGAAGGTGTTCCCCGGGCGCTGGCCTCCGCCTTCGCAACGCGGACTTGGCCCGTATCTCAACGTAGATTCTCTTTTTCCCCTGTTCTGCAGGCTCGTTTCTGGCATCATGGCGCAGAGAGCCTTCCCGAATCCTTATGCTGATTATAACAAATCCCTGGCCGAAGGCTACTTTGATTCTGCTGGGAGGGTGAGTTTGGGAAGTATCTGCCTCCATCCCTACCTCCAAACCCCAGTGTTTGGAAAGGAGTTCGATTTTGCCTGAAAGAAAGGGATGAACACCTCTTTTTAAAAAATAAATAATTTCAGTATAAACGTATAAAATACTTTAAATATGTAAAGTACATATGCAAATAGTTTGAGCTCTAACATGTTGAACTTACGTAAGAAATTGTTGATAATATTTGTAGTAGAAGTTGATCATTGAAATAACTTCAGTCATTGATATTTAAATTATAAAAATTGGCAGCTCTGCAATTTAGTGTGTAACCTTGCCTTTTTTTTTTTTTTTTAATCATTTTTGGTTTGTTTTTTAAGAGAGATGAGAAATCCTCCTGGCTTTTCACATGCGCAGTGTTACTGTTTTATGATTGAACAGGAGTACCGGCAGGATGAGGACGAGAGTAAACCAGAATGCAATGAAGACATCTTTAAACTGCAGCTGCTGAGAGGTTTGGGACATAGGCCTGAAATCTTTGTCCCATTTCCACTCAACCCCACAACTGGAAAATAAATAAATGAATGAATACATGAAAATAGTCAGTTAAACGGATGGGCACCTCACAAGTCACTGTGAGGTTACAAAGAGAACCTGGGCTTGAGATTCCAGAGGCCTGTGTTTTCTCATGCCTGTGAACATAATTGTTAAGAGAGTCTACACCTAGTCGAGAAGTGTTAAGTGAAAAGAGTGATCTCTTTACATGTGCACACATTTTCAGATTTTACCAGCTAATTTCTTCTAGGCTCATCAGCCATACAAAAAGCATTTTGTTTGTGATTGGAGGGCTTTAGAGATTCCACATCTGCCAAGTGAACTTCCAGTAATTCTGTTGATTCTTTCCTTAAAACACTTAGCATTGTAATTTAACTTGAGTAGTGCAAGTAGGAGGAATGAGAGAGATGGCAGAGAGTTGTAAGATAGAAGGCTGCCTAAGTGTGTATGGAGCTGGAATCAATATGATTCTTTTAAGACCATAATTGAACTGCCGAAACAAAGCTTCGAATCATTACCTTGAAGCCAGATGGCTTCCTTTTGGCTTTTTGGACCTGTGTTCTGTCTAGCTCTGCAGATCTTGAAGCTGAAGCATTTGTCTTGTCTTGTCTTGTCTTTTTGGAGGAAGATCTGCAGCTTCATGTTTCTTGGCAAAGAGAACAGTTGAGTATAGATCCTAATGACAGAAGCCTTCAATGGAACGTAGCTCGCTGTTTAGGATGTCTACAAAGTAAATGCTAATTACAAATTTAAGTCTGTATCTAAGGGATAAAAATGATACTCATAAATTTGAACTCTGGCCCCAAAATAATAGTGTAATTTATTGCCTGACACATGGTTTTTGGACAATCCTCCTCCCACTTCTAGAATTGTTTAATGTTGAACACTAAGGAACAGACCCTAGAGATCTGTCCTCCTTAACTTGTTAATGCAAATAGTTCAATAAGAAACTGCTCTGTTTTCTGGCATCTATTGAAAAAGGGCTTTTAGAAACTTTTCATATTATTGCTAGGTTTGAATAATTTTTTGGTCTGCCACAAGCAATCAATATTCTTAGGCAGGTCGCTTTTATTAAATGCAATTATGTGCCAAATAGAAGGTAATGTCCCTTCTTGAGGCTGAGGCATTCTCATTATTCTCAGTCGCTTACAGTAAGGTCAGGCAAGATGATAAATTATCCATGATCTACGAACAGAATATGACATGTTCTTATGTAGATGCACTCTTCTATCTAGTTAAGATTTATAGGCCTTTTATATTAATACTGAAGTATATTTTATCTTACTAAATGTATTTTTAAGGCTTGTTGAAATCTTAACGTCTTGGCAGACATTGTTAAATGATGAGAGTGTGTCTGTCAAACAATGTGGTTTCTTCTTCAGAGTGTGAAATAGGGGATCATAGTGATGCTTTAGAATAAATAACCCAGATATGGTTGATCATCTAATTTGCCTTATCAGAGATACTCTTCAAAGTATCAGTCTTTTTAAAAATTTAATGTCTTTTATTACCACTAATAATTCTGATACTGCCTTTCCTACATTTTTCTTTCCTATATTTTTTTCCTACTGCCTTCCTACATTTTTTAAAAATGCCCTTTTTTAAAAAAAAATGAGGCTATGATGCTTGCAGGTCATTGTTATATATGTTTTTACCGTCCTTATGTAATGAAATGTTTGTACTTTTGTAATGTTCCCCAACATTATTTCACTGTTTTACTGCTTTGTGAAATCCAAGTCTGAGAATCAGGGCAGATTACTAAAAATAGAGGTATATATTAAAGTTACCTTTTAAGACATTTCATGATTCAGTGTATCCAGAACTTTCTAAATATTAGAAAGTTATTAGAACAATTAACATAACTTTTTGGTAAACCTCACCATTTGCCCTTCATCTATGGTCCTTTATATGGATATCACCAACCTCACAGCCCAGTCTTAGTTTGTTTTCAGTCTGTATCCAAAATATTTGTATAGATCATTGGATTGCTTAAAATAGTAAAAATGTCAGCATTTAAATCCCTGAATGCAAAGGGTGTGAGACCCACAATCTCATTTGATCCTCAGTGTACCTTTGACATTGGTGAGTCAGGTGTTATTATCCTGACTTTACAAGGCAGCTGAAGCATAAAGAAGTTACAGGTTGAGCGTGGTCACTCAGCTAATAGCAGACAAGGATGTGGCCTGGCTCATTCATTGAGCGATATTTGTGAGGCCCGTAGCCTGCAAGGCACTGTGCTGGGCGTGGCTTTTTGTGTCTTGATCCAATGTTCTTTCCACTCTGCTGAATGCTCCTAATATCTATGAATTTATTTAGCTTTTCTTATGCTACTTCTACATTTTTTTTAATGTTGATACATTTTTTTCTAAATGGATTTTTTAATAAATATTTATCATCATTTTTAAACAACAGAAAGTGAAAGTGAAGTCTCTCAGTTGTGTCCGACTCTTTGTAACCCCATGGACTGTAGCCTACCAGGCTCCTCCCTCCATGGGATTCTCCAGGCAAGAGTACTGGAGTGGGTTGCCGTTTTCCTTCTCCAGGGGATCTTCCCGACCCAAGGATCGAACCCGAGTCTCCCGCATTCCAGGCAGATGCTTTAAACAACAGAAGCAATTAGTATTTCTTTAGGGAATTAACATTGCATCTGAATACTAAAAATCCAATTGCTTGAAAACAGCAAATATCTTCTGTTTTATGCTTAGTTTAATAAAATGGTTTTTATTATCAAAAGAAATATTGACTTAAATAATAGATGATTCCTAGTAAATGGAAATTACTGTGATCCTGTTTAACATTGGCAGTCTAATATTTAATTAAAATTTTTATGTAAAACATTTAAGTTATATCAAAAATATTTCCTCATTTGAGTAAGAAAATACAGTAGTACTTTTACATTTTGTTAATTCATCCTTGTTGTTTAAGAATAAAATAATTGTCCTGTTCTCTCAGGCAAAAAACTGCAGCTTGAAAGGAAATGAAGTAGCCTCCTGTTTCTAACAGGCTATAGCCTAGGACACCAAGTGGCATATATTTTTTGAGACTTGTTTTCCCTTTACTTTCTACAGCTGACTCCTGAGTTTTCACAACGCTTGAACAATAAGATTCGAGAGCTTCTTCAGCAAATGGAGAGAGGCCTGAAGTCAGCAGACCCTCGGGATAGCACTGTTTACACTGGCTGGGCAGGTATGAAGTGCTGACTGGGAGCTGGCACAAGCATAGGAAAGGAGAGCTGCCTGGCTGAATGGTACACCCTTAAGTGCTTCTTGCATCTGCATAGAAGTAATTGCTTCTGGGAAGAATGCTGTGCTCTCAGCCTAACGTGGTATCTTCTGGATCTTTAACAGTGTCCAGAATTTAGAGCAGAGTAAGCATATTCCTAGAATTCATGCCTGACACAAATTTGGATGGCTTTCATACTTGGGTGAAAAGTTGATGTTCAGTGTTACATAGTTAATTCAGAAACGGAATTTCACTGAGAAGAGTTGGGAAGATTCCCAAAATGCAGTGCATGAAACAGGAGAATTTACCCATGGAAAATAAAACATGTCCAAAATTGTCTTTTTTTTTTTCTTTTTAAGTTACCATGTAACAGGTGTCCATAAAGGAACTCGGGGTAGAGTATAGATTCCATGAACTAATCCTCCAATATAGTCATTGCTCATTGATGAACATTCTCTGTGTTGCTGGTCATTGAGAGGCTGAGAAAGTTTGGGAGGAAACTGTACATAGATGTCAAAAAAGTAAGAAAGAGGGAAACCAAAGAAGGAAAGTTGAACTAGCTTACAAATGCAGAGAGCAGGAAGACAGCTTTCTAATCTTGAAGGAAACACAGCTTGGAGACTTAGTGTTTCCCAGTTATTCTGAAAAGCAGATAAGGAGGAATAGGTTTTTAGCTTAAGGAGTTTGGATTTTATTTTAAGGCAATGGGGCTTATCATAAAAATGCAGGTTCTTAGGCCTCACGGCAAGATTCTGCTTCAGTAGTCTTGAGCAGGACCCAGGAATCTGCAGTTTACAAGCCTCCATGGTCCTGATGCAGATGGTGATGGTCTTTCTCAAAGCATACGTTGAGAGCTTTTCTAGGAGAGGAATTTACTGTTAATAATAGCAGTCTCTTAGTAATCCTCTCTTATGGAAAGTGATTCTCTTCCTTCTCCTGAGTACGGGAAGGCGGAAAAAAAATCAATAAAATTTTAATCTCTCAGGGACATTTAAGGTCAGTATTTTATAAAACAAAAGGAGTGGTCTAGATAGTGTTATTGTTAGTTGCTCAGTTGTGTCTGACTCTTTGAGACCCCACAGACTGTAGCCTGCCAGGCTCCTCTGTCCTTGGGATTTTCTAGGCAAGAATACTGGAGGGATTGCCATTCCCTTCTCCAGAGGATCTTCCCAAACCAGAGGTCGAACCCCGGTCTCCTGCATTGCAGGCAGATTCTTTACTATCTGAGCTACATGTGGACCCTCCCTTTTATAGTATAATGTTATAATTTTTGTGGATTAAAAGCTTAACACAAAAAATGTTAAGATGAGAATAAAATGAAAGTGTTTTGTTTCAAGAGAGACATTATAGCAACAGCTGTCATTTATTGATTAGCTATACTGTGTTCCAGGTGTGCAGTCATTGGTAAATGAATCTTATTGATTAGTATTACTCTTCTTTATTTAAAACTATGAGGATTTGAACAGAACAGGACAACTGAGACAGATGGCTGGATTTCATTACATAACTGATTGTTAAAAGAATGACATAAATCTGTAACTCACCTTCAGGTGAGCTTATATTATATATCATAAGGTACCTTACTTTAGGAACAAAAGAAGTGATTGATTTCAAGTTTGAATTGATCATTTGACAACATAAGGAAAATCTTCACTATTGGCAGAGCTGGTTGAGAATCAAAGTTAAAATTTCCTTGGAAATAGAAAAAGGAAAAAGTTACTCCAAAGTAGAATGCAAGTTTGTTTAAAATTTTTCTGGCAATATCGAGTTTTTGGCATCATTTTATTTGAATTGCCTGTGTCTTTCAACTCTTTTATCCTTCAGTATCTATGATATTGCTGTCTCCTGAAAGCAGGGGCAAATTGGCATAGTAAGCAGTTAAGGATTTCTTCAGTTGCTGGTTATTTTATGATATAGCATAAAGTTTTCTAGATAAATTTGATAATGGCTTTCAAGGCAAGGTTCCTAATGCCTCCTGATCAAGCACTGTTATAAAGCCGTTGTTTCCACATAGAATGGATTGTCTCCTCCAGTGTTTTCCTAAGTAAAATGCTTTCCTATGCAAATGTTCCATCTGAACAAAAAATTTGTTGGGGAGAAACTAAAGCTGATTCAACCACAGAATATCGTTAATATCATATTATGTCTTATCAAGTATCATCTATTCATAACTGCAATTTTATTAGCAAAAATACATTCATGACCATCTTAACACAATAAAAACACTTTGTGTTCTGTCTCAAAGCAGTGTTTGCATAATAATGAGTGGCTTTGTATGTTACTTTTGTGCCTCATTATCTTTCAAAAAGTAACTCTTTTGAGGAAAAGAGAATTATATATTTTTAACTTTGTTCACCAAATTTAGGGTCATATTTCTATTTATTTGCAAATATTATTATTTGCTCTTGTTATTAATTTTTCCAAAATAACATTCCTTTGGGAAACACTAATAGAAATTTTTTTAAACTTTATTTCCTTCTTTAGCATTCACATCTGTTAAATATTTATTATCATATACAGTGAAACTCTTTTAATATAATATGTAGTTTATTTGAGAAACTATGATTGTAATATGATTGTTACAATTAGAACCTTAAATTTCTATCTTATTTTGTTAAGCTTCATTCCCCAGAAGAAATACGGTCTAATTTCTGTGCTGATTTGGATAGGATTGTTTTTGGAATAGGATTGGGTTCAGTTTCATATACCCAAAATAATCAAAATTACAGTGGCTCAAACATGATAAAAAATTTTTTTTTACTCTGATGTAAAAGAAGAGTCATTGCTTTGCTGACAAAGGTCTGTATAGTCAAAGCTATGGTTTTTCCAGTAGTCAAGTGTGGATGTGAGAGTTGCACTGTAAAGAAAGCTGAGTGCCAAAGAATTGATGCTTTTGAGCTGTGATGCTGGAGAAGACTCTTGAGAGTCCCTTGAACAGCAAGTAGATCAAACCAATCAATCCTAAAGGAATTCAACCCTGAATATTCATTGAAAGGACTGATGCTGAAGCTCCAATACTTTGGCCACCTAATACGAAGAGCCAACTCATTGGAAAAGACCCTGATTCTGGGAAAGATGGAGGGCAAGAGGAGAAGAGGGAAGCAAAGGTTGAGATGGTTAGATAGCATCACTGACTCAATGGACATGAGTTTGTGCAAACTCAGGAAGATAGTGAAGGACAGGGAAGCCTGGCATGCTGCAGTCTATGGGGTAGCAGAGTCAGACACAACTTAACAACTGAACAAAACAAAACAGATGTAAAAGAAAGCCAGAGGGAAGTGGTCCAGAGGTACGGTGATGGCCTCAGGATGTCAAAAGGAACCCAGGCTCATTTCTTTCTCCATCGTCCCTCAGCCAGTCCTTTGGCATGGCCCTTTTCTGGATTTCAGAGAATCAGACATCACTTAGCGACTCAGCAATAGCTACAACATCCCTCAGCACTAGCTTCTCTCCCTTGACCAAATAGCAACTGAATATCCAGCCATTATATCGGCTTTTCAAGGCTGCAGGGAGGAAAAAGGCAAAGAAAAAATGCATTTCTTTCCTTTAAAATAAGACTTCCAGGAAGTCCTACTCAGCATTTCAATTCTACATTCTTTGCATTGGGTAGAACATAGTCACATGGTCATACCCCTTAACAACGAAGGATGGTGAATGTAGTCTAAACTGGGGTCTGTTACTGAAGGAAAGAGGAACGTGGATTTAGGGTAAGACCTAGCAATCTCTGCTATAAGTTCTGTACAACATGAAAAAGGATCCTTTTTTGTTCCTATGTTTGCACAAGGCATGTAGACAGTAAGCCACAATATTTCTATCTGCAAAAGGCTCTCTAACCTGGCTGTCTAATTTGGGAGAATTTTTATAAGGATAAATTTATCATTAACATGAGTTTGAGTAAGCTCTGAGGGTTGGCAATGGACAGGGAAGCCTGGCATGCTGCAGTCCATGGGGTCACAAAGAGTCCGACTCTTTCTCAGACTGAACTTCTGAACTGAACTGAACTGAACTGATAAATGTTTGAAATATGCCAAGCAATATTTTGCCTACTCTATTTCTAGGGAGATTAATATTTTAATTTTGATGGAAAATTTCTTACTCACTTTTAAGTTCCTTAATTTCTATAAGTAATAGTCTTTTCATAAAGCCTGCCATAGAAAGTATTCTAGAAATGCCAAATCATAAATTGTGTTTCTAGAGCCAGTGTAACTTAAACTTAGAAATGGGGCTACATCAGGTTATAAACACTGTGAAACATTAGTGGTTTCTCAGCCTGAGTAGACAGCTCTCTGCCTCCCCTTTCCGCTTCCTCTCAAAGTCTCACTGGCTGTCACAGGGTTATAAAGTCCTTAATTTGTTTGTAACATTTATCAATCCACAGTATACCCTGTAGTCATGTATCTCTGTTTCTGGCTCATGACTCCAAAGAAAACCACAGGGCTAGGCTGCCCAGCTTCATGATACTTCATTCATGGTATGCCTAGATTTGTCTCAGTTGTTCAGCTTGATCTTGAAAGAGTTTCAGTGAAGGGAAAAAGCACCCATATGTTTTTAATGTTACATATGAACTTAAAACTGAAAAACGGGATTCACATCATTTTTTAATTTTCCAACAAAAATTGAGACTAATAGTGATAGGTTACTTTTCTGCTAGAGTACCTCTGTGTATTGTATGTGCTTTAGAAAACACGATACTGCTTTACTGGTAAGGGTGACATATACAAGTTTAAATTGACACTCAAAAGAAGCAGATCATTGCTTTAGAAAGTATTTAACATAGACTTTACAAACTGTTTTACAACTAAAATTATCTTGACTTTCATTTTTAAATAAAAGCAGAGGATATAATATGGTGATGCGAGTGATTAACATGAAGTTTTAATAGGATTCAGATATCATCTCTGAAGCCTTTATTTATACCTGTGGGTTGTCATAGTACAGTTTTACAAGCTGTATTCTTTGGCGTTTATCTTTTTTTATATACCACAGAGAGGTAATATGCTTTGATCCTTAAGTAGGAAAGAAAGAATAATTTTAAAATCCCATAACTATCTCTTATTGGCAAATGAAGCAATTTTTACCACAAATCCCTCTGGTCTCTGTTTTGCTTATTCAGGAATGAAGTGTTGTGAATAATCAGGTTTTTCAGTCAGTAATTGAGAGTTAACACATTACTACTATACATTAATGTTCAAAACACAATTCAATACTTTAATAATAAAACACATTGATTGAATGAATTTTGGCTCCTAAAGGAATGAGGATCATCAGTATGCAATTTCATGATTATCTGACTGTGGAAAGATAAGAGGAAAAATTAAAATTTGACTCTTGTTAATAAAATGCTAATAGGATTTACATTTGAATGACAGGAGCTAGTGTGTGTATGTGCATGTATGCCAGTCACTAATGTTATATGCCAGGCTCCATGCAAGTGCTTTGCATTAAATAACGCACCTACATCTCAAAACAACTCCATGGCATGCATCCTATTCATACCCTGATTTTGAGGATGAGGAAACTGAATCAAAGCGAGGCTGAGTACCTTGTTCAAGGCTACACAGCTAGTTAGTGACAAAGACAGAGCCCTGCTCTTTAGTCCCTGAGAATGTGTGTGTGTGTGGCGGTCGGGGGGTGGGGGGCTGGTTGAAGTTTACTCTCCACTCCTACATTTGGGTTTACTCCATACATTTGATAGGTAAAAAACTGAAGAAGACCAACACATAAGCTATGAGATGAAGTAATGTGAACCATACCAACTTTTTAGAAATGGCTAATGACTAGTCAATTATAAGTGTTTTAGAAAAAATCAGAATAAGCCCTGCAAAAACATGACAAGAATTTGGAAAGATTGAGGGAATCATGGCTTGTTAGAAAGGCAAGAATAACTACTATTAAAATGTCTGCAGGAAAACGTTATTTGAGACTGGACATAGAGTAAAAAACCCTAGAAAGATTTTATGGGCATTTGCAGCTAGAAAAGTGTAATCTTCGGCTTTGTTCCTTAGAACGTTCTTCCCCTTTCTAATCCTAAATTAATATATTCAGAGCGTGGCTTCAGGATAGAAAATTAACTGGGCCAAAACAGAAGCTTTTCCTTATAATTGCTTGTGTTTGAAAAGGCTTGTTGAGGATCCTCTTGTGTAAAACATTACCCATAGTCTGAAAGCAATCAGTAGCTCTTGCAACTGTTAATAAGCGATGTTTGAAATGAACAGCCTCAGTTCTTTTCACTGAAATCCTCCTCTGTAAAATCGAATACACTGAAGTGTAGTGTGCATCATGATATTGATGTATAACATACACCAGCAGTAAGCATTGAGTTGTTCATTTTTAGCTTTATTCCTTTCCCGGTAGAATTTCAAGAGTTCTTTGCTATACACTCCCAGCTTGGGAGGCAAGGGAAGCCATTTAGATCTTTAGGTGCCCCGTTAAGAACCTTTCAGTGTGCCCATGCACACAGCAGACAGTATAGAAAAATAGCAGGCATGGAAACCCCTTAAGATCAAATCTGAAGTCCAGCTATTAAATGATGGTAGGTGATGCCCCTGCCAGTGACTGAACCCATGCCACCTGCAGTGGAATCATGGGATCCTAACCACTGGACCGCCAGGAAATTCCTATACTAGTAAATGTACTTAATCACAAATTGAGATTGTTTTCAAAGGTTTTTTTTCAGAGATAACTCCAGATCAAAGACCCAGCAAGGGTTAACCTATTTCTGTTCGGTAGCTTGTTTTTTGAACTATCCTGAAGCAGTAACAGAAGACAAGGTATCAATAACTTTTAAGTAAATTATGGTTAAATGAGGTAAGTTAAAATTCATCTAATAACTTGCTCGCATTTAAAAAATGAATAGGGACTTCCTTGACAGTGGGCTTCCCATGTGTCTCAGTGGTGAAGAATCTACCTGCAACTGCAGGAGATGCAGGAGACATGGGTTCAGTCCCTGGGTCAGGACGATCCCCTGGAGAGGGAAATGGCAACCCACTGCAGTATTCTTGCCTGGGAAACCCCATGGACAGGGGAACCTGGTGGGCTACAGTCCATAGGGTCCCAAAGAGTCATACAGGACTGAGCATGTACACACACAGGTGGTGTCCAGGGATCTGTGGGGACTCACCAGAGGACATGACTCTCCCTGCCATCTGGGTTCTGCTCCAAGTAGATTTGTTCTAGGAGGGAGAAGATTGTAAAGTGCTTTATAAAATGGAAAACATGAAGCACTGGTGAGGTACTGTTATTGTAAAGGATTAAGTGAGCAGATTGTTAGAAATTGGCATTTAGTAGGAAAGATTGCTTCCCTTGCAGATAACTAAGTAAGAAAAGTAAACCCAAGGGATGGCTGATCTCAACTAGTGTCTTAAAGAGGGAATGAGGAAAAGTGCTAGCCCTCATTTAATTTCATTTTTTCCCACTCTTAACTATGATAATTCCCAAGGGAAATAATGATCTACTCACACTCAAAAGATACACACAGGACTCTAGCAGCTTTAGTTCTAAAAGACATGACCCAATGTTCTATACCGACTCGCAAAGTTAATGAGGCTAAGATTGGCATATATTTCCTCTTTTCAAGTATTAGATAACATTTTAAATAAGAGGATGTGCAGCATAATCCCTAGAGTAATATTAACTCACACTCTAAATGCAAGTTATTAAAGTGTTTCAAGATGCTGTTCCTCTGATCTGCCGGATTTATAGCCTCTGAGCTACAGTTTTAGCACGTGGGTTTTAGTTTCTGCTGATGCCAGATATTTGAAAGAAATTGCTCTGGCCAGGTGTCTTTTCTTTGCAATTTGATATTCTTCTAACTAGCTCTTCATCAGAGCCAGCATTTCAGTGTCTAATTTGAGCCTTGACCAAGTGTCCTTCACCATCATGAGAGGCATCTGTGCCTCCCACCCAGCACTGTCAGGACAAATGGAAGGAATCAGTGGCGTGGCTCTCCACTGGGTCTGTGAGGGCCCTTCACAGTGATCACTAGATAGATGAATGCACCATGAATGTTGCCTGCTTTCTTTTTGCCTACAGTTTGTAAGGTGCTGATGTCATTGTGCTGTCAGCGATCTTATTAATAAATGGCTGACACACAGGCTTGAAACAGCTGTAGGGTTTAGATATCACCAGTGTGCTTGAGTGAAGCACAGAGTAGGATGTAAGTGTTTGTAGGTAGATCAGAAGAACTGACAGCAGGTAAAGAAAGAGACATATATCTAAGCATTTGATTTTTATCCACAATACCAGGTGGCATGTCTTGTCAATTTCATTCCGTTAACTTTAGCGGTTAACACAATGCCAGGGTCATAGTTGGTGCTTAATAAATGTTTGTTGAATGAATGAATGGATGAGTGAAAGGGAAATAACCTGTCTTTTACTACTCTAGTTACCATCTGTGCAAACTAAAAACAATAACAAAACTAGGCACAATGGGGAAAGAGTGAGAATCCAACTCATTTCATGTCTCAAGGATGTAAAAGAGTTAATCACATCCCATTCCCTTCAACCTCTGATGCAATTAAGAAGTGAACTCAGCAATGAGACAGGGCTCATACATAATATTCACTTTATACTTGGCAGAGTTGGATAAAGAGCATATCGTTTAGACCTGGACATAAAGTGGGCTTCCTCCTTCTTGCCCCCAATTTAAACTTACCTGCTCTCATGTGCATGCATGCTCAGTTGTGTCCAATTCTTTGCGACCCAGTGGACTGTAGCCCACCTAGCTCCTCTGACCAAGGGATTCTCCAGGCAAGAATACTGGAGTGTGTGCCATTTCCTGCTCCAGAGGAGCTTCCTGACCCAGGGATCAAAACCCAAGTCACCCGCATCTCCTGCATTGTCACGTGGATTCTTTACCACCATGCCAGCTGAGAACTCCCTAGACTTAAAGAGCCTCTGGACAGCCAAAGAGTGGATAACAACATGAAAACAGGATTGAGGAGAAGAAAGACGTCCTGATGCGGGGAAGATTTTGCTAACCCTCCTCAGAGGAGCCAGTGAGAGAGGAGAGAGGCAGGAGATAGGAGGAGGAAGAAGAATATGGTTGCCTCTGTATTTTCTGTCCCTTTAGATCAGGCATCAGTGATGAGACAAAGCAACTCATTCAGCACTCAGAATCACAGACTAATGGGGTTTGGGCATTTATTGAGTAGTTACTGGGTGCTGGAGACTGTTGTACTGATCAGAATGATTTACAATAGCTATGGAGTAGCTGGGCTTCCCAGATGGTGCTAGTGTTAAAGAACCTGCCTGCCACTGCAGGAGATGTAAGAGACACAGGTTCGATCCCTGAGTCTGGAAGATCCCCTGGAGGAGGCATAGCAACCCACTCTAGTATTCTTACATGGAGAATCCCATGGACAGAGGAGCCTGGCAAGCTATAGTCCATGGGGTCACAAAGAGCTGGACACGACTGAAGCAACTTAGCACGCGCACACACACACATATATGGAGTAGCTACTGTTATTTCCATTTAATATGTAAAAATGCTCAGGCACAGAGAGGTTTAGTAAGTGGGGTAAGATCACACAGCTAGGAAGTAGCATAGATAGGCTTCAATATCAAGCAGTGATTCATGAACCTGAATTAAGTTACTCTTAATAACTATTGTGTTAAAGGATTTATCACCTATTAAGGTAGTCTAAGGCCTACTGGGTGGCTCAAACGGTAAAGAATCTTCCTGCAATGTGGGAGACCCAAATTCTATCCCCGGATCAGGAAGACCCCCTGGAGAAGGGAATGGCAACCCACTCCAGTATTCTGCCTGGAGAATCCCGTGGATAGAGGAGCCTAGTGGGCTACAGTGCATGGGGTCACTAAGAGTCGGACACAACTGAGCGACTAACATTTTCACTTTTCATGGTAGTCTGAATAACAGAATAGGAGCACTTCCTAATTTGACAGTTAGGAAGCAGTACACTGCAGGGCACTGAGGGAAGGAAGGAGGAAAGTATAATATCCCCCTTTTTAAAAATTTTAATCCCTTTTCCTCTTTAGCTCTGGAAATAGATAATGGAGAAAAGAAGACACCTCTTCAGTGTGCTCATTTGCCTTTTTTTATTTGCAATTCCACCTCTTCATTTGGGTCAGTATTTTGAAATTAAGGATTTAAAGTCACAGCTAGTTTCCTCCTCAGGTTACCTGTATTAAAAGTACTGGAGTATTTGGAAAGCCGGCACTACACCCAGCTTTAACCTGAAGATAGGCTGGATGTACTAGTCAGTGCAGTGTTCACATCCAGGCTTTGCGGAGAATAACTTCAGGGACTGGGAGCCCTGCACTAAAGACACTGTCATTTTGTTGAAGAAATGGAAACACACACGCTCAAAACACACGCAAGGTTAAGATAATTATTAAAAATAATGCATTTGAAAATACCAGCCTGCTTAGAAAGCAGGTGATCATACTATATGGGGTTATTTAGAGAAAACTTTCATTTCTCATATTTCCATTAATTTGAATGAAAAAAAAATTCACGAGCTTTAAAAATTTCAACTAGGGAACAGTTCGTTTGAAACTTAGGGTGAAGCAACCCATCCCCCCTCCTTTAGGAAGTTCTTGTCTCGGTATCACTCAAAGCTATTAAGACCCATTCTTGGGTGTTTACTGAACATCTCCAGTGGTTGCAGCAGTATCCATAATCTGAACATGATTTTTCCCACCAGAGTATACATGAAGAAGAGTACCAGAGTATACATGAAGAAGTGTCTTCAAAAGTACCTAATCTATAAGGAAATAACTCGCAGAACTGAAGTACCATGGCAGAGGTTTTTATATCAGTGTAGGCTGGTTGTAAAATAAATGAATAATGTTAAGGAATAATCTCAAATGCATAATTACAGAGAAGTGCTTTGAGAGCTTCATACATCTGTGGAGATTTTTATCATCTCCATAGCCATTTGAGATGCATCAAGGTCTTGATTGGTCAAGATGAATACGACTAATGATCCCTCAGAAATTCAAAGGCTTCCTATTAATTACCTCTCAACAGCTGGCTATATTTATAGTACTGCTGGGGATAAGTAGCTGAGTAAGGAAATTGCAGATTTAGAAGTGTCCCTAAACAATTCACCCTCCCTTGCCAGAGTTGTAGCTACAGAAGGAAACAGAATAGAAAAAAATCTGGTGCAGAGCATCTATACTGAAAGCCATGATGGATTCCTTTACAGCAAAGTTTTTATTTGTTTTTTGTCTTTCAAGTAAATTAGTTTTCAACAGTTTAAAGCCAAGAGATTCCTGGGATGATCTGTGAGCAGTGCCAGACGTACTGAACTTTTTATATAAAGAAAGACATCTGTCCCTAATCAGTAATGTCCTTGAACCTTTCTGCAGTGATGAATCTGTTTCTTTGCTGTCCATTCAGCAGCCACTAGCCATATGTTAATTACTCTAGCCATATGTTAATTACATTTCCAAGTGTTGGAAATGTGGCCAGTGTGACCGGAAAACTGAATTTTAAATTTGTTCATTTTAACCAACTGAGGTTTCTGTAGATACTTATGGCTGCAGTCTGTCATAGTGAACACTGTAGTTTTGAGCCACCAGACAGATTCCACAAGTTATTAGATCAAAGTAATAGATATCTGGGTTTCTACTTGCCTCTGAGATCACAGGAGATATGTAGGTTCTTTTTTTCTATTTTCTGGAGGACATTTGTCCAACCTCTCTTCCCTAAACTCAGACCCATGCATCCTGCTGCCTACTTGATATCTCCACTGAGATGTCTAATGAACATCTCAGAACTGACCTGTCCAAGATTTGGCTTCCTCTTTCTGCCACTTCCCCACCAGGCCCTGTGTCAGACACTTCTAGTGTTCATTCATATCTGGTTGTCCCTCTCCTTCTTGGTTTCCAGGAGGGTTAGACCTCTCAGCTTCTTTCTAGTTAGGTGAGACCACCTCTTCTGGTCCAGGGGCTGCACATGGAAGCAGTATGCAATTGCTGGCATGATGCCCTGCAGTACCCTTCATGTTATGTATGTCCCTAGTGAAGTCCTATATTTCAGTCCCACCTTGCAGAACCTAGACTAACACGTATAGCTAAATATATCTTTGAAAAATACTGTTTTTGAATACTCCTTCACATAAATTGATAATAGATTAGCATTAAATCTATATTTCTGTGTCTAGTTTTTAACAATTTGAACCCCCAAGGAGTCCAGTCTTACTAGCCAAGTCATCCCCTAGTCCTCTTGTCCACGTGGATTTGCTTAGATGATTCCACATGCTGGGAGCACTCTCTGCATTTGCCTTGTGTCAAACTTATCACAAATGAAGCTTCCCTTTCAGTCCACACTCTGCCCATACCTACTTCCTGATGATAATTTTTTATCTCTGGGGTAGAAGAGGGTACTGTGTCCACCTATCTGTTCCTTCTCCATCAAGTCAGCGTCCGAGGCTATGAATAACTACAGAATTAACATGGGATTTCTAAAACAATTACTGACTTACCATGCTTGATTCTAAAGGATACTTTATTGATTCATATTTACTGATATTACTTAAATGTGTCTGATTTTACTTGTAAACTAGAGATGGCAACCCAATAACAACTTTCCTGTACCCTTTGGGAAATAAAGACACCATCCAGAGTAGGAATGGTCTCTTGTTCCTGAAGAAAAGTACTCATTGCTTAACAGAATTAGAATATTATCCCCAATACTTCTTATAAAGTCACCTTTAATGACTTGAAGATTAATGGGAAAATAATGGATTAGATTTTGCTTTACTAATAATCTCAGTGTATAGTTTCATGTGGATTATTTTCTCTTTTAAAATAGGTCAGTATGTTTCCTAACCAGATAGTCAAAGTAAGACCAAAAAGCATTAGCTTTCATATTTTAGTGACAGTGGTTATCATGGAGTGGACCAACTAAAATAATAGAAGAATATTTTAACTTGAAGTTTATATCAATGAAAACTTCATCCAGATTCATAAAAGGTGGGGCAGTCTTTCCTTTTTCTTAAAAACATAATTCTAAAGTCTAAAACAATCTGGAGCATATTTTTACAATTAACTGCAAACAAATTTTAAATCTCATTTCAGTTGTTTTGGGTCTAGAATTTTCTTCTAGAAAATTCTACCTTTTCGTGAAAGGGTAGAAAAAGGAAGGAAATCTTGAATATTCTACCATTTGCTTACCAAACAGTAGAGAAGGACATTTTATCTGCTGCTCAAATTTGAACCCAAGGATATTCTTGATTATGTAACATATTCTGTGATTGATGAAAACATTAAAAAGTTTAAACTCCATATATCATCCTTCATTGAACCTCATGACCAGTTCTGATGGGTGTTATCCTAGAAACCACTAAAAAACATTTCTTCTCATTAAATGTCCGTTAGGAATTGGAATCATATTTGGGGCTGAGTTTATGAAAGGATACAGCTGTAGTCTTCCCTCTTAAGTGGCCCTCCCCTCGAGGCATTTGCCATCTCAGAGGATGGCACCATCGCCCATCCAGCCATTGAAGTTAGGGAGTCATCTTGATCTTTCCCTCTCAGTCATTCCCCCGCAGGTTCTGTTGACTTGTACCTTCCAGACAGGTATCTTTCCCATTCAGTCTCGCTTCATCTCTACTACAGCTACTCTGCCTCTCATTTGTACTCCTCACCGATCCTAATTGCTCCTCCTGCATCCACTGTTCATATATTCTTTTCCAAATCTTACAGTGCAATTGCAGTGAAATTTTTTTTTATAAAATATTTTTTAATTTATTTATTTTTAACTGAAGGATAATTGCTTAATAGTATTACATTGGTTTCTACCAAACATCAACATGCATCAGCCATAGGTTTACCCATGTCCTTCCCACTTGAACATCCTTCCCACCTCCCTCTGCAGCGAAATATTAAAAACACAAATTTAGTTGTGCTCTTAAATAGTGCTTTTCAAATAAAACCGCAAATCCTTAACTGGTTTACAAGACCCTATGTGGTCTACCTTCTGCCTACCTCCTGAGCTTTGAAGAGAGCTGTGTTCTTTAGGATTAGGCTTGCTTGCATAAGGGGAACACACCTAAAATAACAGTGGCTTTAACACAACAGAATTTCTGTCTTGTGTAGGATAGTCATGGTGTGGCACCTTCACAGTCCTCTGGGTTCTAAACTTCTTTGATCTTGATATGTTACCATCCTCATCACAGAACTACCACTTCATGGTCTAATATGGTTGCCTAGGTACACCATCACCTCTACATTCCAACCAGGAAAAAAGAAACAGCAGGTCTGCTCCCTTCAAGAACATTTTCTGAAGTTACCCCTGTTATTTCCACTTGTCTCATTGGTCAGAACTTACCCATGCACACGTTCTTACCCATACTATTCTGGGTAACCGTGTGCCTAGCTAAAATCCAAGGCATTATTGTTTACAGAAAAGGGAGATAAATTTCGGGGTTCCATTTAGCTGTCTCTGTTGCAAGAGTTAAATCCTCATTTTCTGGAGTGAAAGGTGAATCAGAAGTATTTGATGAAGAAAAATCAAGAGAAAGCACATAGCATATTATTGGAAATATGGAGGCAGATACTACAGGAGATAACTAAAATTATTGAAAGTGGTTGCTTCTGGGAGGCAGGAATAGAAGTAGGCCAAGAGACTGCCAATGTATATTAAGCGTTGCAGTACTGTTTGACTTTTTCCATGAAGAACACGTTTATTTTGATTTAAGAATTCCATTTGAAAAGAGAGTTTAAAAGCCTGGATTGAGGCCAGGGTTGTGAGGAAATGTAAGGACTCGATGAGTTTACCCTGAGAGCGTTGAGGTTGTATCTTTTATTTCCCACCTTGCCATATCAGTCAGCCTTCAGTTTTATGCAAAGATGATGTTGTATACATGACTACTGTCAAAGGTTAGAAGATCATAAGAATCAAGTTCAAGATGTTTGGTCACAGACAGTTCCCTCATTTTTTCTATTATTAGGCTCCCTGGGGTATAAAATATTGATGAGACATTGAATATCTTTGACTCAATGCATCTTGCCTTATTTTCCTGACCTAGACGGATTTATGCTTCCCTGGTAACTCAGATGGTAAAGAATCTGCCTGTAATGTAGGAGATCTCGTTCGATCCTTGGGTCAGGGACGATCCCCTGAAGAAGGAAATAGCAGCCCACTCCAGTATTCTTTCCTGGAGAATTCCCATGGACAGAGGAGCCTGGTGAGCTACAGTCCATGGTGACACGACTGATGACTACCACACACACACAGACTGATTTATAATAAGCTTGCCCAGGTAGATTTTTCTAATTGGCAGTAGCACTCCTTACTCGAAACCCTTTTGACCTTGAGTGTCTCATAGCAGGGAAGAAGGTAGGTGGTGTAAACTACAAACCTAACAGAAGATTGCTTAATCAAAATATATGGAATCAGAGGCCCAGAATGAAAACACAGAAATAGAACCTGAAGCTGTGGAAAGCTAATTTTCTGCTGATCAAAAAGAAATTTTAAAAATTTTCCATCTAAGTGAAGTATCATGAGACTTGTAAATGATTACGTTTTTTCACGAGAAATGCATCAGACTTTAAAATTGCACACACCTTTAATGAGCTTTGTTTGTTAAATGTTCAGTCCAAAAGGAATTGTTGATAATGAAAGACAAAGGTCTGAAAAGGAAAACAATCATTGGGCTTGTATTTAATCACTTTTCATTTTCTCGGATCTCAGTCATGTCATTATCTGGCTTTGGTGCCTGCATAACTTAATTAGGGGAGTTCAGGCAGTGATGGGAATAGGAGGGCAAAATCAAAGAGTAACAGTTTAAACAGATTGTGCAGATGCCTGGTGTGGATGGAGATGAAGCCTATTAAGAACCTAATTCTAGAAGAAGCTCTTGACGTTGATCATTTGTGAAAAGGAGAATTTTTTTTTCTAACCCATATGCATGGTTTTGTACACTTATGTCTACAAACCTTAAGTATTGGTACGTCTGATCAGCAGCTTGTGGAATTACTAACACCAGGCCACTTTGAAAGAGCAGACAAGGTTATTAACTTTGGCAGGAAATGAAAATTTGCCCTTAATGTACATGCGAAATTGAATTGTCTGTAGCACAAAGCTTTGGAGGTTACCCATGCAAAATGAGAAAACTATCTAAATTTAAAATTATCCTCAGTACAGCGAAAAGTAATTTTGCAGACCGCATTTTTACAGCCCCAAAATCCATGAAGAGATTGGCTCTATTAATTTAGATTTAAACAGAGGCCCTGTATCATCTAAAAATGGTAAATGAGATGGAAAATGTACTTTAAGGGAAGAAATAAGTTTCTGGAAATGCTGCAGGCAGGCAGGCTCTCTACCCCACCTCTCTGAGTCTGCCCTGAGACCAGTCGGCTTCCGAGAAAACGCTCTATCTACTGTGACAGGCATTTGGAATGAGGACATGCACATAAGGCCTCAGTTACATATAGCAGCCTTCAAGAGCAGGATAAGAAGCAAATCAAAGCCCAAAGCAAAAGTTATTGGCAGCTTTTCTAGTATAGTTACTAAAGTGGCTGGGTCTTAAACAGGGTTAAAAAAAAATTTGAGAAACTGAATTTATTTTCTTAGATCTCAAAAAACTTAATAGTTTTCATATAATCCCTGCCTGGAATGGTACTGGGATGGAGGATTTGGTTATTACTCTACCTACCTTCTCATGCAAAAAATGATCTTGTATACAAAGAAAAATTGAGTTTTTCATTCCCCAGTCTTTGAATTTTTTCAGCTCATAAGAACAAACATTTCTTGTTTATTATTAAGGAAATTATTATTTGTAAAATAGATAGGTGATGATTGACTATACCAAAAATTGGTGACGTATAATTTTTACTATCAAAAACAATACGTCAGGGGCTTCCCTGGTGACTCAGTGTTAAAGAATCCACCTGCCAAAGCAGGAGACACAAGGTTCAACCCTGATCCGGAAAGATCCCACATGCCATGGGGCAACTAAGCCCATGCACCACAGCTCTTGAGCCTGTGCTCCAAAGCCCGGGAGCCACAGCTACTGAGCCCAGGTGCCGCAGCTGCTGAAACTCAAGCGCCCTGAAGTCCATGCTCCACAGCACAAGACGCCACCACCATAAGAAGCCGGTGCACTGCAGCTAGAGAGCAGCCCCCGCTCGCCGCAGCTGGAGAAAGCCCCATGCGGCAGTGAATAAATAAATAAAATGGGGACTCTCAAAAGAAAAAACGAACACAGTAGCTGGAGTGTAACAAGGGTTCATAGTAAACTTGGGTTGAGAGTTCTTAGAGTTCCTATTTTAATTTTGAATTGATGAGGAAACTGAGAAAACGTGAGTATTTTCCTCCTGCTCTTAGAGCTGCTTAGTAAGAAAGCTGAGTCTAGAACTAAGGTCATCTGAATTTCCAGATAATTTATATACTTGCTGTTAGCTTATCAAAAATCAACACTGCTGAGTAGACGATACCCCAGAATAATACGGTCAGCTGCTCTTTCCTTATCTGTACATGATCTTCTGTTTGCTTTTCAGGTATTGCTGTGCTTTACTTACACCTCTATGATGTGTTCGGGGACCCCACCTACCTACAGATGGCACATGGCTACGTAAAGCAAAGCCTGAACTCTTTGAGCAAGCATTCCATCACCTTCCTCTGCGGGGACGGGGGACCACTGGCAGTGGCTGCTGTGGTGCATCACAAAATGCACAATGAGAAGCAGGCGGAAGAGTGCATCACCCGGTAATCCTGTTTCTTTTTGAGAATAACTGTCTAGACATTTTGCCATAACTCTGTGTGTGTTAGCAGAAGAACGTTTTATTGCATTTACTTTTCTCTCAGCAGTAAATCTTACTGCTGTCATTTGATCAATTCTCAAATTATTCCCGAGTTGTAGTTAAGAAACAACCGTTGTAATCCTTATTTATTGCAAGATGTAATGACACTGACATGTTCGAGATCAAACGTCAGTTCCTTACCATAAATGAGATCAAAAGCCTAGTCATGTGATTACTAGTCCAGGGTGCTGTCCAGGATCAGGAACTGGAAGAAATGTGGTGCATGTGCTCTAGTGGGCTGAGAGAGGCCTCCCAAGGGATCACAGAGCCAAAATGGCTCTTCTTTCAGAAATAATGACTTGCAAATCCAGTTTCATTTTAGTATAAATCAGGGCAGCCCTGAGAAGCTTGTGAATCATGAAGAATTATGAAACTTTTATACCAACAAATTACAGTTTTTGCTTTAGCAAAGTTTATTGAACACTTTCAGAATTCTGCTAAGAAATCTGTCTGCCATGCAACTCCGCATGCTGTACTGTTAAAGTGAAAGTCGCTCAGTCATGTCTGACTCTTTGAGACCACATGGACTATAGTCCATAGAATTCTCCAGGCCAGAATACTAGCGTGGATAGCCTTTCCCTTCTCTAGGGGATCTTCCGAACCCAGGGATCGAACCCAGGTCTCCCGCATTGCAGGCAGATTCTTTACCAGCTGAGCCACCAGGGAAGCCCAAGAATACTGGCGTCGGTAGCCTATCCCTTCTCCAGGAGTCTTCCCAACCCAGGAATCGAACCAGGGTCTCCTGCATTGCAGGCAGATGCTTTACCAGCTGAGCTACCAGGGAAGCCCAAGGCTCCCCCCTAAATATTCTAACACACAGTTCAGTTCAGTTCAGTCACTCAGTCGTATCCAGCTCTTTGCAACCCCATGAATTGCAGCACGCCAGGCCTCCCTGTTCATCACCAACTCCCAGAGTTCACTCAGACTAACGTCCATCGAGTCAGTGATGCCATCTAGCCATCTCATCCTCTGTCGTCCCCTTCTCCTACTGCCCCCAATCCCTCCCAGCATCAGAGTCTTTTCCAATGAGTCAGGTCTTCGCATGAGGTGGCCAAAGTACTGGAGTTTCAGCTTCAGCATCATTCCTTCCAAAGAAATCCCAGGGATCTCCTTCAGAATGGACTGGTTGGATCTCCTTGCAGTCCAAGGGACTCTCAAGAGTCTTCTCCAACACCACAGTTCAAAAGCATCAATTCTTCAGCACTCAGCCTTCTTCACAGTCCAACTCTCACATCCATACATGACCACTGGAAAAACCATAGCCTTGACTAGATGGATCTCTGCTTTTGAATATGCTGTCTAGGTTGGTCTTAACTTTCCTTCCAAGAAGTAAGCGTCTTTTAATTTCGTGGCTGCAGCCACCATCTGCAGTGGTTTTGGAGCCCCCCAAAATTGAGTCTGACACTGTTTCCACTGTTTCCCATCTATTTCCCATGAAGTGATGGGACCGGATGCCATGATCTTCGTTTTCTGAATGTTGAGCTTAAAGCCAACTTTTTCACCCTCCACTTTCACTTTCATCAAGAGGTTTTTTAGTTCCTCTTCACTTCCTGCCATAAGGGTGGTGTTATCTGCATATCTGAGGTTATTGATATTTCTCCCGGCAATCTTGATTCCAGCTTGTGCTTCTTCCAGCCCAGCGTTTCTCATGATGTACTCTGCATATAAGTTAAATAAGCAGGGTGACAATATACAGCCTTGACATACTCCTTTTCCTATTTGGAACCAGTCTGTTGTTCCATGTCCAGTTCTAACTGTTCCTTCCTGACCTGCATACAGGTTTCTCAAGAGGCAGGTTAGGTGGTCTGATATTCCCATTTCTTTCAGAATTTTCCACAGTTTATTGTGAAAAATAACACACAGAGAGTTGCAATTCCAGCAAAGGTTTTTGTTTTGTTTTGTTTTGTTTTGTTGTTTCACAGACCTGACTTTTCAGAGCAGTTTTCAGTTCACAGCAAAACTGAGAGGAAGGTACAGAAACTTCCCGTACATCCTCTGCTCTGTACATGCATAGCACCACCGCACCCCCCACCATTATCAACATCCTCCACAGAGCACACTAGCTGCAGCTGATGAACCTGTGTTGACACATCATACACCCAAAGGCTGTAGTTTACTCTTGGCTTTGTACATTTTATGGGATTGGATAAGTGTATAATGACATGTATACACCATTACAGTATCATGCAGAGTAGTTTCACTGCCCTTCAAATCCTCTGTGCTGTGCTTATTAATCTCTCCTCCCTTCTTCCTATTGTTCTTTTTACCATCTCCATGGTTTTGCCTTTTCCAGAATGTCATAGAGTTGGATTCGTATAGTATATAGCATTTTCAAATTGGCTCCTTTCATTAATAGTATGTATTTAGAGTTCTCCATGTCTGTTCATGGCTTGATAGCTCTTATTTGTAGCACTGAATAATATTCCATTGTCTAAAGGTACCATAGTTTATGTACTCATTCACCTATTGAAGAACACTTTCGTTTCTTTCAAGTTTTACCAACTATAAACAAAGCTGTGAAAAACATCCATATTCAGGTTTTTGCGTGAACATATGTTTCCAGCTCTTTGCGTAAAATACCGAGGATCATAATTGCTGGATTGTATGATAAGACTATGTTTCATTTTGGAAAAAACTTAAACTGTCTTCCAGAGTGGCTGTACCATTTTGCATTCCCACCATCTTTGTCAGTATTTGGTGTTGTCAGTGTTCCAGATTTTGGCCATTTTAATAGATGTATATTGGTATCTCACTGTCTTAATTTGTATTCCTGTGATGACATATGTTGAGGGGCATCTTTTCATATACTTATATGCCATTTTTTTTTAATTTTAAATTAGAGGTTAATTACTTTACAGTATTGTAGTTGTTTTGCCAAATTACTGTTAGAATAGCATTAGTATTTCTGGTTTTATTTGCTGAGGATCCCTCTGCTTTAGAGGTTCACAAGAAAGTCTCATTCAATAAATCACTCTTAAGTTTCATAAAAATAAATTGTAGTAGCCTTAAAAACCCAGCAATGGCCATAGGACTGGAAAAGGTCAGTTTTTATTGCAGTCCCCAAAAAAACCAATGCCAAATAATGCTCAAACTACCGCACAATTGCACTCATCTCACACGCTAGCAAAGTAATGCTCAAAATTCTCCAACCCAGGCTTCAACAGTATGTGAACCATGAACTTCCAGATGTTCAAGCTGGATTTAGAAAAGGCAGAGAAACCAGAGATCAAATTTGCCAATGTCCGTTGGATCATCGAAAAAGCAAGAGAGTTGTAGAAAAACATCTATTTCTTCTTTATTGACTATGCCAAAGCCTTTGACTGTGTGGATCACAACAAACTGTGGAAAATTCTTAGAGAGATGGAAATACCAGAGCACCCGACCTGCCTCCTGAGAAATCTATATGCAGGTCAAGAAGCAACAGTTAGAGTTGGACATGAAACAACAAACTGGTTTCAAATCAGAAAGGAGTACGTCAAGGCTGTATATTGTCAGCCTGCTTATTTAACTTGTATGCAGAGAACATCATGAGAAATGCTGGGCTGGAAGAAGCACACGCTGGAATCAGATTGCCAGGAGAAATATCAATAACCTCAGATATGCAGATAACACCACCCTTATGGCAGACAGCAAAGAAGAGTTAAAGAGCCTCTTGAAGAAAGTGAAAGAGGAGAGTGAAGAAGTTGGCTGAAAACTCAACATTCAGAAAACTAAGATCATGGCATCTGGTCCCATCACTTCATGGCAAATAGATGGGAAAACAATGGAAACAGTGACAGACTTTATTTTGGGGGGCTCCAAAATCACTGAAGTCAGTGACTGCAGCCATGAAATTAAAAGACGCCTGCTCCTTGGAAGAAAAGTTATGACCAACCTAGACAGCATATTAAAAAGTAGAGACATTGCTTTGCCAACAAAGGTCCGTCTAGTCAAGGCTATGGTTTTTCCAGTAGTCATGTATGGATGTGAGAGTTGGACTATAAGGAAAACTGAGTGCTGAAGAATTGATGCTTTTGAACTGTGGTGCTGGAAAAGACTCTTGCGAGTCCCTTGGACTACAAGGAGATCCAACCAGTCCATCCTAAAGGAAATCAGTCCTAAATACTCATTGGAAGGACTGATGCTGAAGGTGAAGCCCCAATACTTTGGCCACCTGATGCAAAGAACTGACTCATTAGAAAAGACCCTGATGCTGGGAAAGATTGAAGGCAGGAGGAAAAGGGGACGACAGAGGTTGAGATGGTTTGATGGTATCACCAACTCGGTGGACGTGAGTTTGAGTAACCTCCAGGAGTTGGTGATATACAGGGAGGCCTGGTGTGCTGCAGTCCATGAGGTCGCAGAGTCGGACACGACTAAGCAACTAAACTGAACTGAACTTATATTCTACATATAATGCCAGCCTCTCAAAATATGTACACCCAAATAGTAATAGTTTCATAAGTGACAAATGTTATTAGGTATTAAATGAAAACAAGATTTGTGTATTCAGATGCAGTGTGGAAATACTAATTAAAATTACATGCGTGCTTTTACCGGCTGCTCAGAGTCTTCAGTAGCTTTTAAACTCATGGGAAACTCAGGTGACTCTAGGGAGCAGAATTTGCCATACTTGTCTCAGGCAATGTCAGGACATCTTAGGGTCTATTGTTCTAAGAAACACTCTTTGGGGAAGAATACCATGTATTAATATTGGATTATTATAAAACACTTAGAATAAAATTTCTTTTTTCCTGATACTTTGATATTAAAAGTGTTATTTATATCATTTTTTGTTTTATGACATTTCAGCAATATTTTATTTATAGACTTAAGGTTAAAAATATAGAATGCAGGTGTATGATAGGAAAATACCTCTTTTGGGCCTCAGGTTTGATTTTTTAGATTCCTGAAGTTCATGGCAGACCAAAAAGAAACAGAATTATTTATAAATTACTTTCACATCTCCTCCCTTTTAAGGGAAAAATTTCAGTCTTTTCAGTTTAACTTCAGGAAATACAAAATTACTTGATAACATTGGTTATTTAATAAACCTGCTCACCTATTTATTAAACTTGTGATTACCAGGCTTCCCTGGTAGCTCAGTCGGTAAAGAATCTGCCTGCAGTGCAGGAGACCTGCGTTCGATTCCTGATCTGGACGATCCCCTGGAGATGGAAATGGCAACCCACTCCCGCATTCTTGCCTGGTAAATCCTGTGGACAGAGGAGCCTGGTGGCTACAGTCCATGGGGTTGCAAGAGTCGGACACGACCGAGTGACTAAACCACCACCACCTCTTCCTTGTTTTACTTTGTGTCTAACCTTCTTCCGCTCATCACACAGTCCTTTTGTGTCCAGAGACATTCATATTCTCCATGTGCCATCCATGTGCTCCACTGCCAGCACTGTATTTCAGCTTACCATTCCTGTATTTTCTTAATATAGCAGTCTCCCAGAACCATGATCTTGAGTTTTAGAAACCAAAGGGCCTTTGGGATTAATCCTTAGACAAATTGAAATCCAAAGAAATCAGTGTTTCCCTAAGGTAGGGCTTCTTAGCTTTGGGATCTTGAGAAACTTAGGGCTTCTGGGGGTATATAGAAAACTCCTGAATTATATTCAGTCTGGAGAGAACATTTATACTTTTCTTGGAGAGGTCTGTGACTCCCCGAAAGGAATGTGTATACATAGGTGTGTTCTTGTTCAAAGCTGTCCGGCAGTTGGCTGAGGCAAGTGGAGAGGAAGCTAACAAATAGTGCCAGTTCTTCCTACTGCTTGATTCATACAAGAGTATAAATCAAGTATACTTGTTTTCTCCCTTCCTTCTACACAGGGATAGTTGGTGCTACTACATAAATAAAGAGCATTGCCTGTTTTGTGCCCAGTTAAGTGACTTACCCTCACACACAGCATGCTTTTAAGCTAGTACTCAGAGTGACGAACTTTGGATTTCTGGTCAGAAAATGTATACCCTTTCTCTTTTGTAGCGATGAAGAAGAAAAGGACTTCTTTTTTTAAAAGTTACAAACCTTCTGATGATGAAAAGCAAAAACTCTTCCCAGTAACACAGTGGGGAAATACTGCTAGGAGTGGAACAGAATTATCCTGTTTTTATGTCTTTGTTCTTGCTTCAGTGACATTTCAATGACTTGTCTCTTCTAAAGATCGGTTGCTATTAATATCCACATAGCAAAACAAATAAGTGGAGCTGCAGTGATGCGCTTCTGGGTTTGAGAGTTTCTGAAAATACATAAAATAACCATTATGATCAATAAATGCTATCATTGCTTCATTTTGTCTTAATAATATAGCATCTAAAGCATGATGTTAAAAGCCGTAGTTTTAGTAATTGTTTTAGTCTTTCTCTTTCTGACTTTGTTTTAAATTTTTATTGAAGTACAGCGTGTGTTAGCCACTCAGTTGTGTCTGACTCTTTGCGACCCATGGACTGCAGCCCACCAGGCTCCTCTGTCCATGGAATTCTCTAGGCAAGGATATTGGATTGGGTAGCCATTCCCTTCTCCAGAGGATCTTCCTGACCCAGGGATCAATCCTGGGTCTCCAGCATTGCAGGCAGATTCTTATTGTCTGAGCCTCCAGGGAAGCACTTATTGAAGTATACTTGATTTTATATACATATGGGCTTCCCAGGTGGCTCAGTGGTAAAGAATCTGCCTGCTAAACAGGAGACACAGTTTCAATCTCTGGATCAGAAAGATCCCCTAGAGAAGGAAATGACAACCCACTCCTGTATTCTTACCTGGGAAATCCCATGGACAGAGGAACCTGGTGGGCTACAGTCTGTGGGGTTACAAAAGAGTCAGACACAACTTAGTGATTAAACGATTGTATATATATATACACACACACACACACACACATATACATGTATATATATGAGTTCCCTGTGCTACACATAGTATATCCTTGTTGATTGTCTGTTTTATCTATAGTAGTATTTATATGTGAACCCCACTCCTAATTAATTCCTCCCCGACCCTTTCCCCTTTGGTAAACATGTGTTTGTTAACTGTGTTTGTGAGACTGTTTCTGTTTTGTAAATAAATTCATTTATATCATTTTTTAGATTCCACATATAAGGGATATCGTATACTATTTGTCCTTCTCTGCCCAACTTACTTCATTTAGTATGGTAATCTCTAGGTCCATCCATGCTGCAGATGGCATTATTTCATCCTTTTTATGGCTGAGTAATATTCCATTGTATATATGTACTACATCTTCTTTATCCATTCATCTATGCCTGGACTCTGAGGTGGCGTCCATGTCTTGGCTATTGTAAATAGTACCCTATGAACACTGTGTTCAGTTCAGTCCAGTTCAGTCACTCAGTCATGTCTGACTCTTTGCGACCCCATGAATCACAGCACACCAGGCCTCCCTGTCCATCACCAACTCCCAGAGCTCACTCAGACTCACGTCCATCAAGTCAGTGATGCCATCCAGCCATCTCATCCTCTGTCGTCCCCTTCTCCTCCTGCCCCCAATCCCTCCCAGCATCAGAGTCTTTTCCAGTGAGTCAACTCTTCACATGAGGTGGCCAAAGTACTGGAGTTTCAGCTTTAGCTTCATTCCTTCCAAAAAACGCCCGGGACCGATCTCCTTTAGAATGGACTGGTTAGATCTCCTTGCAGTCCAAGGGACTCTCAAGAGTCTTCTCCAACACCACAGTTCAAAAGCATCAATTCTTCAGCTCTCAGCTTTCTTCAGTTAGATAAATGAGCTAGTGAGTTTTAATGAATTCAAATCCATTAAAAAAATGAGGTACTTCCTTCTTAAGTACTCATTATAATGAGATGCACTGACCAGTACTTTCATTTCCAAGTATTTGAAAATAAGGACTTGCCATCTCCTTTGAATAACCAAATGTTTGGTTGCAAAATAATTGGCATGCTAATTATATATCACCACCTAGTGGTTCCTTGTGGAAGCCATTGGGCTTTCCTGGTGGCTCAAACAAGAAAGAATCTGCTGGCAATGTGGGAGACCTGGGTTGGATCCCTGGGTTGCAAAGGTCCCCTGGAGAAGGGCATGGCAAGGCACTCCGGTATTCTTGCCTGGAGAATCCCCATGGACAGAGGAGCCTGGTGGGCTACAGTCCATGGGGTCACACAGAGTCGGACACGACTGAGCGACTAAGCACACAGCTAGCGGTGATGCAGGTCATGACAAAGGCGGATAAAAGAATGGCATTTTTTAATTCACTGGTTCAAACACATTTTATTTAGATGAGAACATCATTGGAGTGAATGCAATATGTATTGTTTTTAGTAACTTCCATAGAGCAGTGTTTATTTAAAAAATTGCCAGTGATTTCACTCTTTGAATAGTTCTTTCAATAATACCCTTTACAAAAATCAAAAGTGCTTTTCTATCTCTAAATTCTCTACAGTTTGAGGCATTTATATTAATACTTTATAATAAATTCTTATGAAAACTCTGGGATGTTTATTCTGTTTACTGCAACAGTTGAGTTTGTATCTAGTTAACAGATTTTATTTATTACGTTCTCAACATTACTGAGCTTCCAGTTCTGGAGTGAGAAAAAAAACAGAATTTTTCTTAATAAATGTTTTTAAATTGTTTAAAAATATTAGAGATTTGTGGGGATGAGGGGGGGTATTAAAGTAGAAAAAAACCACCCTGTGGTTATAGACCAGATAACCCTGTTGGCATTGGAGAGGGAAAAAAGTCAAGCAAGGTATTATGAGAAAATTGAAAGCAACCTCTGACCACTGTGTCCCTATTACTAATAACCACTATTCCACTGAGAGTTTTAATGCAAAAGAAATGCATGAGCCAGCATTTGCATGTTTAACCAATTTGATTGAGATGACTCCATTTGTTGAGGTATAAATATGGAAACATTTAACTTTGTCAGTAACTGCAACCAGCCAAGCTCTTTCAAACCTCTCTTTCCTATAGGGGAGTAGGTTCCCTTAAGGACGCGTTCCTAACTTCTTCTCAGTTATTGTTTCATAACTGCTAGCCCTTTTTACTCGCTAAAATTGTCTCATTCCTCTGGATGTGCCCCAGTTCACTTATCCTCATCACCTACTGATGGACAACTTGGTTGATTCTGAATTTTGGTAATTGTGAATAAAGCTGCTGTAAACAACAACAACAAAAAATCATTCTGCTTGTTAAAGTGTGTCTTCTTCATTTTTAATCCTAAGAGTTCCCCTCCCACCACAGTCTTGTGGAAGTGGTTGGGGAGGGTTCAGGAGAGGAGAGTTGTCTTCTCTTTCACAAGTACCTTCCTTTCAGAGCTAGCTCTTTCTATCTACTGATGTATAGCCTGGTGGTAGCAATTGTTAGGTTCTTGTTTTCCTGTTTGTTTTCGTTGTTTGTAGATATTGGTGGCCTCCAGAAATCAGAGGTAGGGGGCTGTGTACCCTCTCAGCTATAACCTTCATTTTACCACTGAGTAAATGAAGGCACAAGCAGTTAAGCAAACTCTACCAAATGTACAAACATTTATTAGGAAGAAGACGCACGCACACAGTCCTCTGCCCTGTTCTTGTGGCTCAGATAAAACCACATCCTCCTCTGATCCTTCTTGGATCTTACTCATCAAACAGTGGCTAGAGCCTGTACTATCTCCCAAACATCCCACCCATCTTCACCACTCACTCCACCAGTATTTCCTAACATTCTTTACTGCTCATGTTATCAGATCCTCTGGTGTAAATTTTGATAAAGTTATTTGAAGTGCCAGGTGTCTATGAATGTTGATTCCTTACTAGAATATTTCAGTTCACTCACTCACTCGTGTCCGACTCTTTGTGACCCCATGGACGGTAGCACTCCAGGCTTTCCTGTCCATCACCAATTCCCAGAGCTTACTCAAACTCATGTCCATTGAGTCAGTGTTGCCATCCAACCATCTCATGCTCTGTCATCCTCTTCTCCTCCCGCCTTCAATCTTTCCCAACATCACGGTCTTTTCCAGTGAGTCAGCTCTTTGCATCAGGTGGCCAAAATATTGGAGCTTCAGCTTCCGTGTCAGTCCTTCCAGTGAATATTCAGGACTGATTTCCTTTAGGATGGACTGGTTGGATCTCCTTGCAGTCCAAGGGACTCTCAAGTCTTCTCCCACACCACAGTTCAAATGCATCAAATTTTTTGGCGCTCAGCTTTCTTTATAAAATACTTGAGATATAACCAATCACTCTAGGGGAATGATTTTTTTATTACTTCAAATGCTTATTAAACATTTTTAGTATGTAGACTAAAGTTAGATAATATACATATGCAGGCATTATTTATACTTCACTGCTTTAAAAATAAATGTTTAAAATGGAAGGCATCATTCATTTTATAGTTGAGAAATTTAAAGTATAGAGAGCATGTTTAGTATCATAAGCTACCTGATGACAAGATCTTTTTTTTTTTTTTTTTGGTAAGACTAATGTCCTCTCATTACTCCTCTTTTCCAGAAGTCCCCGACTCTCTCCCTCCATGCTTTTTTAGTATACCAAAATCATTTTGTCAAGTTTCATCAAAACCTAATCATTTTAATAGTTAAAATGATCTCACATTGAATTTATAGGATAATTTAGGGGTAATTGAGATGTGCTTTCAAAATTTAATGTGATGAAAAATGTAAAATAGCATGGACATTTTCCCTCACTATCATATTTCCTGCCCCCCACCAAAAGAGAAAAAGAAAAAAAAAGTTCATTGTCAGAGTTCAGACGACAAGTATAGCTGCTTTTCTTAGCTCTTATCCCTCTGTGAACTCCACCTACTTTCTGGTTCCCCAAGGCTTCAGTTACCCTACTCAGCCACACACTTCCCACGATTGTGCCTGCCTCTGGAGGTTCAAGTGATGGGGAGGCTGGAAAGAGAAGTGAGGCAAAGGGCCTCCTGCCCCCTCAACACTCCTGGGACTGCAGCCTCTCCAATCTGTGTGGACAGGTCCCTCTCTCAGAATTTTGGCCCCTGTAGGCTCCAGTTGCCTTCACTTCTGCTGCCAGCATGAGATTGCTTGTGGCCTGGGGAGTGAACAGAAAAATAAAGTGTTTTACCAGTCTCTGCTGTTAAGAGTTCCCTTTCCTCTTCTTTTCTGAGACAGAACTGAAGGGCTTCTTCCAGGACTCTTTCAGCCCACTGATGCACACTTCCAGGCTTTAAGCAGCACTGAGTTCAGGCCAGGGAAATAGCAGAAGGGAAAATGTGGTAAACTCACCACTGGTTTGGCAGTACACTCTGGTCATCCCCATTCTGCTGGCTACTGTTTACTTTTCAGGGTTTTCAAATAGCTTCACACATTTTCTGAAGGTTCTGGACCTACTTGTGCTGTGAGAGGCAGGATGATATATGCTTACTCCATCTCACCTGGGACCAGAACCAAAAATAACTTTTTTGGGTGGGAAGCTGAACTGAGTCTATCAATAGGGAACTAATAAATTATAATCATTCAGTGGAATTCTATGCACCTATGATAAAGAAGATTACTCTGTGTGTGCTGATCAGGAATGATTGGCAAGATGAATTGTTAAGTAGAGTCACAAAATATTGGGGGAAATATGTTTATAAATAAGTGTATGTATTCTTATCTGTGCATAAACTAATTCTCGGAATATACAATAAATTGGTAACCAGGGTTATTTCTGAAAGGAAGGACTAGATGCTGGGAGACCGAGGAAGCGGAGCCTGACCGATCCCTTTGTGCTGTCTGTATGTGTAACTGATAGTGGTGGGTCAGGCTGCTACAAACACTTCAGCCAGGCCAGATGACACATTTCAGAAGTAAACCAGGAAAGGCGATAACTGGGGTGCAGCAGGCATTTCATTTTATGGAAACGGATGGTCCTTTGAGTGTTGACTTTTGTCATTTCCTCAAACTGAATGTTATAATAGCCAGTAGTTCTTGGCTTCTCAGATGTCAATTGCTGGTCTCCGGGTATACTGCCATGAGGGGCTAGGGAAACTGTAGGTGGTCCCAGCCATAATCATGTGTTCCTTCATTCTCTGAATTCTTGTTTGTCACTTCCCTTGTGAACTGAAGAAAAGAAGTGTAGTTGATGGTTAATCACTGACCCCTGATTACCCATTTATGGTCTGGCCCAGCCTACTTAATATTTAGAGTATACAATATAATTTATATGCAAATATAATTAAATATATTTTATGTAAATATATTTAAATATTATATTTTCTATATTTAGTATAAATAATAATCCCACATATGTGTATATATATATAACTCTCTCTATATATTTGTGTGTGTGTGTTTTAATTGTGCCATTTTTAAGTAACTATCTCCATCCAGTCCCTTTCACATTATCTTAGGCATGTATTTTTATTCCCAGGCTAATTCACTTAAATAAGATTGATCCCCATGCTCCAAGTGAAATGCTCTATGGACGAATGGGCTACATCAGTGCTCTTCTGTTTGTGAATAAGAACTTTGGAGAGGAAAAGATTCCTCAGAGCCATATTCAGCAGGTACCACGTTTTGTGCTTTCTGGCATCTTTTTAGGATCCCACTTCCTGTCTGCCTGAACGGTTGGTTTTGTTTCCCTTGTCGGCACATCCCAGGCAGCTGGCCAGGAAGGTGTATCTTGACCTCTGAAGGTCAGGCATGATCCCAGCACCACCAGCTTCACATGGGGTGCTAACCCTAACCCTAACCCTAGCCCTAACCCTGAAGGGAGTGACTCAGGGTAAGAAGTCCAGCTGCTCCATGTGAGAGTTCAGGGGCCATTCAGAGGAAGATAAGGGCCACAGCTGACCCCTGAGGTGTAGGTGTTCCTTCTGTTCCTGAGGGAGTTTCGCTTTCCTTTGACAGGTGAATTCTTATGAGCTGTAGTAAAAAGAGTTCAAAATCTTCCAGACTCTCCCTCTTTGAGGCAGAATAATCCCATGTGCTTCTCTGAGTACAGAGTCAAACTGTGCCCATTCATGGCCATAAGGTGATGTCTAACTTGCCATGTTCCCCAGTACCTGTTAGCAAAAATCCCTTGACTCCATTCTAATTCTTTCCTTATTCTGGTTGGGTTTCTCTCTGTAGATTTGTGAAACAGTCTTAACTTCTGGAGAAGACCTAGCTAGAAAGAGAAGGTTCACAGGAAAGACTCCACTGATGTATGAATGGTACCAAGAATATTATGTGGGGGCTGCTCATGGCCTGGCAGGAATTTATTACTACCTGATGCAGGTAAGAGGTGGTGATGATGAAACTAGAATGTGGTTCCTGCTGTACTATCTAGGGTGAGAAGACAAGTGCTCCAGCTCAGGTTTTTCTGTCAACTGCCGCATCACTCTTCCGGTGATTACCTGGCCTAGATAAACAAGAGTAGTGCCTGCCAAGGGCTTCCCTGGTGCCTCAATGGTAAAGAACCTGCCTGCCAATGCCATAGACACAGGTTCGATCCCTGGTTCAGGAAGATCCCCTGGAGAAAGAAATCACAACCCACTATAGTATTCTTGTCTGGGAAATCCCATAGACAAAGGAGCCTGCCGGGCTACAGTCCATGGGGTTGCAAAGAGTCAGACACAATGCAGTGACTTAATAACAACAGCACTTGCCAAGTGTATTTGAAGTGTATTAATGTAAAAGGCACTGTGCTTTGAGATGATGTTTGATTTGTAGGTGACCACACTTGCCCACCTCATGCCACTTGTGCAGAGTAAGTGTTTGACCTGTTCTTCTATATGAAGTGCCCTCTGCTCTGCTCTTTCAGCAGATGCCTTGAATTAATACTGCTCCTCATTAGAAGATACAACCCATTGAAAGAAGTTCCAGGAGTAAGAACAAAATCAGTAGAAAACAAGGAAGGATCTGCTGCTTAAGGCGCAGTTAGAGAGCAAAACTAAGGAGCCTTTTCAATGGATTTTGTGTTATTTACCTGAAAAATAGCTGAATATGCCATGGTCCGGGGTTTCCCTGGTAGCTCAGCTGGTAAAGAATCCGCCTGCAATGTGGGAGCCCCCAGTTCTGTTCCTGGGTGGGAAGATCCCCTGGAGAAGGGATAGGCTACCCACTCCAGTATTCTTGGGCTTCCCTGGTGGCTCAGACAGTGAAGAATCTGCCTGCAATGTGGGAGACCTGGGTTGAATCCCTGGTTTGGAAGATCCCCTGGAGGAGGGCACTGCAGCCCACTCCAGTAATGCAGGAGACCCAGGTTCGATACCTGGGTCGGGAATATTCCCAGCAGAAGGAGATGACAAGCCACTCCAGTATTCTTGCCTGGGAAATCCCACGGACAGAGGGGCCTGATGGGCTACAGTCCATGGGGTCTCAAAGAGTCGGACACGATTTAGCGACTAAACTATCACCTCTACTACTTTAGATGAAAGTTGTACCTGATTTGTCTAATGCATCTCTTTGTGGTCCTTAAAGTGTGCTTAAGGTAATAAGACCTTAGGAAACTTCTCTTAGCTCACATTCTTAAGCATTGGCTTTGGAAATTTTTATATGTATCTAGATAAAAATAAATATTGAAAATAATATGTATATAAGGTTCCAGATGTAAACTGATAATCTAATTTTGGTTTGTCCTAGTAAGTGAAAAAATTGGCTGGAATCCAAAACCATTTAACGACTTCCAATTCATTTTGGTCATCTTTTCCTCTCTTTTTAAACCCATCTCTGAGCAAAGTGTCTGACAGGACTGAGTGACTAACACTTCCACTTTGAGTGTTAAAAAGGACTGTTTGTTTCAGCAAAACTAATAATTCCCATTCTTGTTTTTAGCCCAGCCTTCAAGTGAGCCATGCGAAGCTACATAATTTGGTCAAGCCCAGTGTAGACTATGTCTGCCAACTGAAATTCCCTTCAGGCAATTACCCTCCTTGTGTGGACGACAGTCGTGATCTGCTCGTCCACTGGTGCCACGGAGCTCCCGGGGTAATCTACATGCTCATTCAGGCCTATAAGGTAACATGAATTTTCTCGTTTTTAGAAATAAGTTAGCAAACAGAAGATAAAATTCTATCACCTTAATTAGTTTTCTGTATAATTCTTCAAGGATACATAGATAAACCATTTGTTGGACCTAAACTCACTTGGCTATATGAATTATAATTCATTCTCACAGTATCCTTTTATACCATAGCACACATTATTTCACAGAACAAGGAACCACTTCACTTGACAGGTAGAGTAGCCAAGATCTGTAGTCTTAGAGGCAAAGACAAGGTAAATATCCCAGGAGATCAATTAAAAATAGAAAGGATTCTCCCTGGACATTGCTGGTGGCAATATAAAATGGCACAGCTACTATAAAAAGCAGTTTGGCAGTTCATCAAAAACTTAAACACAGGATTAAACATATGCTCAAGCAATTCCACTCCTTCCGTTCAGTTCAGTTCAGTTGCTCAGCCGTGTCCGACTCTTTGCGACCCCATGAATTGCAGCATGCCAGGCCTCCCTGTCCATCACCAACTCCAGAGTTCACTCAGACTCACATCCATCGAGTCAGTGGTGCCATCCAGCCATCTCATCCTCTGTCGTCCCCTTCTCCTCCTGCCCCCAATCCCTCCCAGCATCAGAGTCTTTTCCAATGAGGCAGCTCTTCGCATGAGGTGGCCAAAGTACTGGAGTTTCAGCTTTAGCATCATTCCTTCCAAAGAAATCCCAGGGCTGATCTCCTTCAGAACGGACTGGTTGGATCTCCTTGCAGTCCAAGGGACTCTCAAGAGTCTTCTCCAACACCACAGTTCAAAAGCATCAATTCTTTGGCACTCAGCTTTCTTCACAGTCCAACTCTCAAAACCATACATGACCACTGGAAAAACCATAGCCTTGACTAGATGGATCTTTGTTGGCAAAGTAATGTCTCTGCTTTTCAACATGCTGTCTAGGTTGGTCATAACTTTTCTTCCAAGGAGTAAGCATCTTTTAATTTCATGGCTGCAGTCACCATCTGCAGTGATTTTGGAGCCCCAAAAAATAAAGTCTGACACTGTTTCCACTATTTCCCCATCTATTTCCCTTGAAGTGATGGGACCGGATGCCATGATCTTCATTTTCTGATGTTGAGCTTTAAGCCAACTTTTTCACTCTCCACTTTTCACTGTCATCAAGAGGCTTTTGAGTTCCTCTTCAGTTTCTGCCATAAGGGTGGTATCATCTGCATATCTGAGGTTATTGATATTTCTCCCGGCAGTCTTGATTCCAGCTTGTGCTTCTTCCAGCCCAGCATTTTTCATAATGTACTCTGCATATAAGTTAAATAAGCAGGGTAACAATATACAGCCTTGCTGCTACTGCTACTGCTGCTGCCAAGTCACTTCAGTCGTGTCTGACTCTGTGCGACCCCATAGACAGCACCCCACCAGGCTCCCCCGTCCCTGGGATTCTCCAGGCAAGAACACTGAAGTGGGTTGCCATTTCCTTCTCCAATGCATAAAAGTGAAAAGTGAAAGTGAAGTCGCTCAGTCGTGTCCAACTCTTAGCGATCCCATGGACTGCAGCCCACCAGGCTCCTCCATCCATGGGATTTTCCAGGCAAGAGTACTGGAGTGGGGTGCCATCCTCCTTTTCCTATTTGGAACCAGTCTGTTGTTCCATGTCCAGTTCTAACTGTTGCTTCCTGACCTGCACATAGGTTTCTCAAGAGGCAGGTCAGGTGGTCTGGTATTCCCATCTCTTTCAGAATTTTTCATAGTTTATTGTGATCCACACAGTCAAAGGCTTTGGCATAGTGAATAAAGCAGAAATAGATGTTTTTCTGGAACTCCCTTGCTTTTTTGATGATCCAGTGGATGTTGGCAATTTATTCTCTGGTTCCTCTGCCTTTTCTAAAACCAGCTTGAACATCTGGAAGTTCACGGTTCACATGTTACTGAAGCCTGGCTTGGAGAATTTTGAGCATTACTTTACAACAGAATGGGAAATATGCACAATTGCACTCATCTCACACGCTAGTAAAGTAATTCCACTCCTTGGTATATACCCAAAAGAAGTGAAAATGAGGTTTCAAACAGATATATGTACACCAGTGTTCCCTAGCAGCATTGTTCGCAGAAGCCAAAAAGCGGGAAACAATCCAACTGTCCATCGGCAGATAAATGGGTGGGCAAAATATGGTGTCTACATGCAACAGTATGATTTGTCCCTAAAAAAGAATTAACTTCTGATCCATACCACAACATGCAAGAACGTTGGAAACATGATGCCAAGTGAAACACACCAGAAACAAAAGGGCAGATTCAGTATGACTCCACTTACATGCTGTGATGGTTGATGTGAGATATGTAAAGTAGGCATATTCATAATAAGAGAGGAGTGCAAGAGTTACCAAGGCCTAGGAGGGTGAGGATGATTACTTCATGGGTACAAAGTTTCTGTTTGGGATGTTGAAAAGGTTTTGGAAATAGATAATGGTGATGGTTGTATTAATACAACATTAGTTCAGTTCAGTTCAGTCGGTTAGTCATGTCCGACTTTGCAAACCCACGGATTGCAGCACACCAGTCTTCCTTGTCCATCACCAACTTCTGGAGCCTACTCAAACTCATGTCCATTGTGTCAGTGATGCCATCCAACCATCTCATCCTCTGCCGTCCCCTTTTCCTCCTGCCTTCAGTCTTTCCCAGCATCAGGGTCTTTTTCAATGAGTTGGTTCTTGGCATCAGGGGGCCAAAAGTATTGGAGTTTCTGCTTCAGCATCAGTCCTTCCAGTGAATATTCAGGACTGATTTCCTTTAGGATGGACTGGTTGGATCTCCTTGCAGTCCAAGGCACTCTCAAGAGTCTTCTCCAACACCACAGTTCAAAAGCATCAATTCTTCAGTGCTCAGCTTTCTTTATAGTCCAACTCTCACATCCATACATGACTACTGGAAAAACCGTAGCTTTGACTAGATGGACCTTTGTTGGTAAAGTAATGTCTCTGCTTTCTAATATGCTGTCTAGGTTGGTCATAACTTTTCTTCCAAGGAGCAGGCGTCTTTTAATCTCATGGCTGCAGTCACCACCTGCAGTGATTTTGGAGCCCCCCAAAATAAAGTCTCTCGGTGCTTCCATTGCTTCCCCGTCTATTAGCAATGAAGTGATAGGACAATCACTTCATGAACTAAGATGCCATGATCTTAGTTTTCTGAATGTTGAGTTTTAAGCCAACTTTTTCACTCTCCTCTTTGACTTTAATCAAGACGCTGTTTAGTTCTTCACTTTCTGACATAAGGGTGGTGTCATCTGCATATCTGAGGTTATTGATATTTCTCCCAGCAATCTTGATTCCAGCTTGGGCTTCATCCAGCTGGGCATTTCACATGATGTACTCTGAATATAAGTTAAATAAGCAGAGTAACAATATACAGCCTTGACTTACTCCTTTCCCGATTTGGAAACAGTCTTTTGTTCCCAGTCTGTTGTTCCATGTCCAGTTCTAACTGTTGCTTCTTGACTTACATACAGATTTCTCAGGAAGCAGGTCAGGTGGTCTGGTATTCCCATCTCTTTAAGAATTTTCCAGTTTGTTGTGATTCACACAGTCAAAGGCTTTGGCATAGTCAGTAAAGCAAAAGTAGATATTTTTCTGGAACTCTCTTGCTTTTTCGATGATCCACGGGTGTTGGCAGTTTAATCTCTGGTTCCTGTGCCTTTTCTAAAACAAGCTTGAACATCTGAAAGTTTACAGTTCACGTGCTGTTGAAGCCTGGGTTGGAGAATTTTGAGCATTACTTTGCTAGCATGCGAGATGAGTGCATTTGTGAAGTAGTTTGAACACTCTTTGGCATTGTGTTTCTTTGGGATTGGAATGAAGACTCAATATGCACAATTTGCTGGCATACTGAGTGTAGCACTTTCACAGCATCATCTTTTAGGATTTGAAATCGCTCAGCTGGAATTCTATCATTTCCACTAGCTTTGTTCATAGTGATGCTTCCTAAGGCCCACTTGACTTCGCATTCCAGGATGTCTGGCTCTAGGTGAGTGATCGTACCATCATGGTTTCTGGGTCATGAAGATCTTTTTTGTATAGTTCTGTGTATTCTTGCCACCTCTTCTTAATATCTTCTGCTTCTGTTAGGTCCATACCATTTCTGTCCTTTATTGTGCTCAACTTTGCATGAAATGTTCCCTTGGTATCTCTAATTTTCTTGAAGAGATCTCCAGTCTTTCCCATTCTGTTGTTGTCCTCTATTTGTTTGCATTGATCACCAAGGAAGGCTTTCGTATCTCTCCTTGCTATTCTTTGGAACTCTGCATTCAAACAGGTATATCTTTCCTTTTCTCCTTTGCCTTTAGTTTCTCTTCTCTTCTCAGCTATTTGTAATGCCTCCTCAGACCGCCATTTTGCCTTTTTGCATTTCTTTTTCTTGGGGATGGTCTTGATCACTGCCTCCTGTACAGTGTCACAAACCTCTGTCCATAGTTCTTCAAGCACTCTGTCTATCAGTTCTAATCCCTTGAATCTATTTGTCACTTTCACTGTATAATCGTAAGGGATTTGATTTAGGTCATACCTGAATGGTCTAGTGGTTTTCCCTACTTTCTTCAATTTCAGTCTGAATTTGGCAAATAGGTGTTCATGATCTGAGCCAGGGTCAGCTCCCATTCTTGTTTTTGCTGACTGTGTAGAGCTTCTCCATCTTTGGCTACAAAGAATATAATCAATTTGATTTCAGTGTTGACCATCTGGTGATGTCCATGTGTAGAGTCTTCTCTTGTGTTGTTGGAAGAGGGTGTTGCTATGACCAGTGCATTCCCTTGGCACAACTCTGTTAGCCTTTGACCTGCTTCTTTGTATTCCACAGCCAAATTTGCCTGTTATTCCAGGTAGCTCTTGACTTCCAACTTTTGCATTCCAGACCCTATAACGAAGAGGACATTTTTGGGGGGGTTACTTCTAGACGGTCTTATAGGTATTCATAGAACTGTTCAACTTCAGCATCTTCATCATTACTGGTCAGGGCATAGACTTGGATTACCATTATATTGAATAGTTTGCCTTGGAAATGAACAGAGATCATTCTATCGTTTTTGAGATTACATACAAATACTGCATTCCGGACTCTTTGTTAACTGTGGTGGCTATTCCATTTCTTCTAAGGGATTCTTGCCTGCAGTAGTAGATATAATGGTCATCTGAGTTAAATCACCCATTCCAGTTCATTTTAGTTCATTGATTCCTAAAATGTTGATGTTCACTCTTGCCATCTCCTATTTGACCACTTCCAAATTTGCCTTGATTCACAGACCTAACATTCAAGGTTCCTATGCAATATTGCTCTTTACAGCATCGGACTTTACTTCCATCACCCTTCACATCCACAACTGGGTCTTGTGTTTGTTTTGGCTCCATCTCTTCATTCTTTCTGGAGTTATTTTTGCATTCTTCTCCAGTAGCATATCGGGCATCTACCGACCTGGGGAGTTCATCTTTCAGTGTCCTATCTTTTTGCCTTTTCATACTATTCATGGGGTTCTCAACGCAAGAATACTGAAGTGGTTTGCATTCCCTTGTCCAGTGGACCACTTTTTGTCAGAACTCTCCACTATGACCCGTCCATCTTGGGTGGCCCTACAGGCTGGCTTATAGTTTCACTGAGCTATTCAAGGCTGTGGTCCATGTGATCAGATTGGTTAGTTTACTGTGATTGTGGTTTTCATTCTATCTGTCCTTTGATAGATAAGGATAAGAGGCTTAAGGAAGCTTCCTGATGGGAGAGACTGACTGTGGGGGAAATTGGGTCTTATTCTGATGTGTGGGGCCATGTTCAGTAAATCTTTAATCCATTTTTTGTTGGTGGGCTGGGCTGTGTTCTCTGTTGCTTGACCTAAGGCCAAACTGTGGTGGAGGTTTTGAAGATAATGGTGACCTCCTTCAGAAGGTTCCATGTGGGCATTGCTGCACTCAGTGCCCCCAACCCTGCCGCAGGCCACCACCGACCCACGCCTCTGCCAGAGACTCCTGGACACTCATGGGCATGTCTGGGTCAGTTTCTTGTGGGATCACTGCTCCTTTCTCCTGGGTCCTGGTGTGCACAAGATTTTATTTGTGCCCTCCAAGAGTCTCTTTCCCCAATCCTGTGTAAGCTCTGGTAGTTCTATGGTGGGGTTACTGGCAACCTCCTCTAAGAGGGCTTATGCCATACCCAGGTCTGCTGCACCCAGAGCCCCTGCCCCTGCAGCAGGGCACTGCTGACCCATACCTCCTCAGGAGACACTCAGACACAGTTCTGGCTCAGTCTCTGTGGGTTGGGCATGCGTTTTGTGCCCTTCCCAGGTCTGGGCAGCTCAGACGACCAGGTTCTTGGTGAGTGCACTGTCCCAGGTGGGCCGTGCGTCTTAATCACCTCCCCGGTCCCGGCCACTTGGTTTCCCAGGTGTGTCACAAGAGCACCATTTCAGATGTGTGTATGTCTCCCCTGGAGACCTGATCTCAGGCTGCAACCCTCCTGGCAGGTGTCAACCATCCAGAATCTCTGGAAGACTTGGTTAGCAGCTGGGAGCCTGCTCACAGTTTGGTGGAAGATGCCATCTCTGTGGCTGAGATTGCAGGAGGCCCTTGCCTTCTGTCTCAAGCCTGCCTCTCTGCCTCTGGGCGGGCAGGGGCCAGTGTGCAGGGGGCTAGCTCTCCTTTGGTATTCCCGCAATCCTTTGTTCTGTGAGCAGGCCAGACTGTGCATTAGGTGTTAGGTTGGGCTTCCCTGGTGGCTCAGAGGTTAAAGCATCTTCCTGCAATGTGGGAGACCTGGGTTCAACCCTGGGTCAGGAAGATCCCCTGGAGAAGGAAAATGGCAACCCACTCCAGTATTCTTGCCTGGAGAATCCCAGGGACGGAGGAGCCTGGCGGGCTACAGTCGACGAGGTGGCAAAGAATCGGACACAACTGAGCGACTTCACTTTCACTTTCACTTAGAGCCTTTCACAGGGAAGTTCTTTTCCGCAGTTGCAGTTAGGCATGTTTTCTGTGGTTTGTTTGGTTTTCTCCGGGTTATGTTGCTTTCTGAGATTCCAAAACTCCCCACAGATTGTGAGAGGATTTCCTACTGTATGGAAATTTCTCCCTCACGACTCCCTCTCCAGGACGGGTCTCCATCCCCAACTCTTTTGTCTCTCTTTTTGTCTTTGATATTTTGTCCTACCTCCTTTCAAAGAGAATGGGCTGCCTTTCTGGGTGCCTGGTGTCCTCCTCCAGTGTTCAAAGTTGTTTTGTGAAAGTTGCTCAGTATTCAGATGATCTTTTGATGAATTTGTGGGGAAGAAAGTGGCCTCCCCATCCTATTCTTTCACCATCTTGAAACAACACAGGGGATATAATTAATGCCATTGAAGTGTCCACTTTAAATGATTAAAATGGTAACTTTCATACATATATTTCACCATAATTTTTAAAATGCAAGTATCACTTCTAAAAAAAGCATGTTATGACAGAGCCATAATCAAAGAAGCAAAGGTTTTTATTTGCGGGGGAAAAAATGGAAGTAAACCAAGATATTGATGTTCATTGGTACGTGTTCTACAAATTACAATTTTATAGACTCTAAATAGTCTCTGGCATCTTATGGTCTGAATAAGCTCTTAGTATGTCAGATTTTGCCTTCAGAAAGTCAAATATAATACAAAAATTTTTTAAACTGTCTTGCTCTACTTTTATACTGTAATGAGATATTAAAAATATCTACTCAGAAAATATTTCTCAGGAATTCCCTGGCAGTCCAGTGGTTGGGACTGTGTCCTATTGCAGAGGATATGGGTTCAGTCCCTGGTTGGGGAACTAAGATCCCACAAGCTACATGGCATGGGAAAAATACACACATACAGATGCACACACACACACACACATATATTTTTCACATCTTTAATCAAGAGTTAGGAGGTCACAAAAGATTGTAAAGATGTATCTCTGGTTTTCTGCAAAGTATAGTGTTTTATAATCAATTTTATAAACAGTTTCTTCTCCAGGGTATAAGAACTTCCTAATAGTGAAGAGCATCATTGTTACAGAGAAGATAGTGTTTATCCTTTGCAAAGTGACTAAGGATAATAGCAAGTTGCAAGTAAATAAGGCTACTTCACCAGTAACATTCAGTTATACAAACACAGTGGCTCCATGATAAAGAATCCACTTGCCAATACAAGAGACATGGGTTTGATCCCTGGGTCAGGAAGATAACTTGGAAAAGGAAATGGCAACCCACTCCAGCATTCTTATGTGGGAAATCCCATGGACAGAGGATCCTGGTGGGCTGCAGTCCAGGGGGTCACAGAGAGTCCAAAAAGACTTAGCAAGTAAAAAACAGCAACAACACAAACACACATGCATATAAAACTTAGATTATACGGACAAAGTCATGTCCAGTTATGTATTTTAAAACAAAAAAAATGCTAATGAATTATTGTAATTTTTCCCCACCAATATGACATATCTCTGTCTCTGAATTTTTTACCCTTTCTTAGTAAGTGACCTCCCTTTCTCTTCCTCCCTTTTCCCATCTTCTTTTCTCTCCTATCAGGAAGGAAGGTCAATAGAAGTATCTTTTATATCCCTTATAATAAACTCAGTCCCTTGATTCTGCAGGTGTTCAAAGAAGAACGGTATCTCAATGATGCCTATCAATGTGCGGACGTGATCTGGCAGTACGGCTTGCTGAAGAAGGGGTATGGGCTGTGCCACGGCACTGCAGGGAATGCCTACGCCTTCCTGTCGCTATACAAGCTCACGCAGGATGCTAAGTACCTGTACAGGGCCTGTAAGGTAGGATTCAGGACCATCAAACAGAGCACACCTTTGCCCAGGAGGTTATCGTAGTGGCTCTGGTTAATCTGATTTAATTCATTTATTTTTTTAAACCATAAGTCTATAGAACAAACACAGTTTAAGAAAAACCATTCAACTGAATTAGGTGTTTGTTTTTGTTTTTTTTTAAAGGATATAATGCTACTCAACAGTACTGGCGGGGGATGTTGTGTTTGCTGGGAGCTGTAAGGTGGTTTTGTTCCTTTCTTTGATAGCCCTGGAGACGTGACTCAGAAACTCATTAAATTCCTCCCATGCTTTGTAGTTTCTTTTTAGACCATCCATTTCTCTGGGTTAAACCCTTTCCCTGCCTTGAGAATAGTTTTTGACTTTTCAGAGTAAATCTTAGAGACAACCTCTGTCAACTTTTAGGAGTCTCTAGAAGAAATCATTTCAATAATTTAACTTGGTCTCATTTTAGTTTGCTGAATGGTGCTTAGATTATGGAGAACACGGATGCCGGACACCGGACACTCCCTTCTCCCTCTTTGAAGGTATTTTCCACACATTACTTATTTGCCTTATAATATCAGCATCCACTTCTCTCCTTAGTAATATGTTATATTTTATCAACAAATTTATTTTATAGTTATTTCTTAAACTACTTCTTTATTTCCTAATATGATAACTCAGTATTAAAAATCCATTAGCACCCAGACCACCGTGGATCCAATAGTAGTAATTATGATGACTGCTGTTTCTGGAGCCAGGCACATGCTAGTCATTTTGTAGATTGTCATCATAAATTATCTCATCAGAAATATGTATTATTATCCTCATGTCATAGATGAGATATCTGAGGCTCATGGCCTGAGGTAAGTCAGGCCATGATGAAGGAGCTCACATATGGTAGCTGATAGGGCCGGGCCTTAAACCAGTCTGGCTCCACTCTCCCTCCTGTCTTCTACTTGCATAAAGAGGCTGGGCACCTTACTAGTGATCCCCTCTAATGAGCTGCAACATATAAAAACACCTACTTCATTTAAATCATATAAATTATATCATCATGTTGTTTATCCTGTAAAATGAAGCCACTCTATAAAAAATATCATCTTTTGGTATAATAACTTTTGACTCTTTCTTTTCCTTCAGGAATGGCTGGAACAATATATTTCTTGGCTGATCTCCTAGTGCCCACAAAAGCCAGGTTCCCTGCATTTGAACTGTAAAAGGAAAGTTCCCCCTCTGTTGCACCTCTGCATGCACCTCTATTATCAAACCTTCGCTAAAGCAACAATAGAGTCAAGCTCTGTATGTAGTTTAGTTGACTGTTTTTTCAGAATATGTCTTTAGTTCAGTTCCTTTTTGTTATTGACTTTTATTTTAAAATATCCAAGGAAATCTTAAGTAACTTCAGTTTCTCTTAAAGGGAGGGTAGGTGATATGTATAGTATTTTGAGGTCATATATGTATATATTTCAGAACTTAGGGGCAATTGTATTCTTACTTAAGCTATGAATATAATCATCTGTTACTGTTCTAAAAATATTTAAAAGAAACTAAATGTAGATAAAAACATGCTTCTTATTTGATATTGCCCTCTACCTATTCTCTTTAGTATTTTAATAACAGTTTTATGACTTTGCTTTTCTCTAAGTGGTTATGAAAGGGGACAAAATTTGAAAAAGCTGTCAACTGGGCTAGGGACCGAAACACCATTTTTCAAATTCACAATCTTTATCTAAACTAGAGCTAAACATACTTTCAAATTTACCCCTTTTAGGAGAGCATTCAGGCTCTGTAATCCAACGCCTTTATCAAAAACTTCTAAAATGGGATGGTCGTTATACGAAAATTATGATTTGATAGTTATTTCAAGATAAGCTAACAAAAAGTTTGTTTTTTCCAGATAAGCTAATATGTTTTGGAATTACTTAATATAAATGTGTTTCTTCTTTGGAATTAGTAAGATCAGGAAATGAGATTTCTATGTGTGAATATATATGACCCAGGATTTGAGTCCACCCTTTCTGACTAACCTTCTAAACTTTAGCTTGTGTTTTACTTATCTTGAAAAGACTATGCTTTGTAAAATGTTGCCTGCTTGATACAAGCCATAAGATATTTTCCTTCCTATCTATCTAGATGTTGGTCTTTTCACTAAATAGTAAAGCATTCTACTTGTTTAAAGAGGGGGAGGGATGCTATATGGCAGAATCACTAAGCTTTTGATAGAAATGCCGTTTATTGAGACAGTATTACCAGTGATCGTTCTTAGAACAAATGGCTTTTGTCTCTTTGCATACTCTAGGCTTTAACACTATCAATTTCTGAGCCCTCAGGATTGGTTATTTATATGGTAGGTGAAGAATTCCTGGTGCTTTAAATTCTGTACCAATGTTTTGACTTATCAGCTCCCATCCCTCCTTCTTCCATTGCTGATTTTCCAAGGCTTGTTTCATCTTTTCTATGTATATCGACTGATTTTGAAACATTTCGCCACTTTAAAAAACAGGGTCTAAGAATTTTAAATGTGCCTATTTCACAACTCTCTCGGTCACAAAAATATGCTATTTTTAACTGGAACTTTGAACCAAATTCCCACTGAGTGTATGTTGTTTCCTGTGGGTAGAAATCCCCTATTATTTTCCATGTAGCACCAAAATAGCTAATATTGTTGGAAACTACCTGACCCTTTAAAGGCTAATGACAGTGGGATCTAAGACACAGTCCACTGGCTCAATTCCCAGGATTAGCTTATTCTGTGACTTGTGTTAGTGTGAACAACCTTGTGCCTCTCAGATTTTGAAGTGCTGCTGGTAAGCTGTGGGCCAGCTTTGCCTTTCTCGTGAGCATGAGCATTTCAGATCAAAGGTGTCAGCGTTCACTGTAAAGCTAATTTGCCTTTGGATGGGTGTCCAACTTGAAAGAATAGAGCCCATATGGTTTAGTTAAATGTCTTACTGTACTCTACCTGCACTTTTAGCTACTGTATTTACTAGCCAAGGGAAAAAGAACAGAAAACACTTCCTACTAACTAGAGGACAGTGATCACAGTGCTTCACCAAACATCTTAATTAGTTTAACTCCAAAGCAGGAGACCTGGGTTCGATCCCTGGGTCGGGAAGATCCCCTGGAGAAGGAAATGGCAATCCGCTCCAGGACTGTTGCCTGGAAAATCCCATGGACCGAGGAGCCTGGTAGGCTACCGTCCATGGGGTCACAGAGTTGGACATGACTGAGCGACTTCACTTCACCAGGAAGACATCAAGGCAGGGAGTAGAACATTTTGAAGAAGATTCTTATTTGTATTTGGATTGCAGTTTAGCTACTGTCATCCATTAGCAAATTTATCAATATTGACATGATTAAGTTATCAGTTACTAAACAGGCAGGATATTATACTTGTGCCATTGTTTGTTTTATTTATGTTTACTAGCTCAGAAAGTTTGATTGGCTTTTAAACTCAGGCAAAGGGTATAAAACTCAAACTAATAACCTAACACCATGGTAGAAACTGAAATTTTATACTAGTTTTCTTAGTTTTGAAAGGAAGAGGCATCATTTCATTTCTGTTTCTGTTATATCATTTTTCCCTCAGATATTTTTCTCTTTGTTAAAAAAGCAAAACAAAATGAAAAATTTCTCAAAATTGCTTTCCAGAAAACTCAGTAGTATCTTTTATCTCTATGTAAAAACTAGGTAGTAGAACCGTAAAACTGTGTCAGGCAGTATCCGTTTATCCTCCCGTGTGTTTCTGTGAATGTCACATCCATTATTTACATCAATCCTATTGATCTGTGGTCCCATCAAGAAGTCAGCCTTTAATCCTTAGAGTCATTTGACTCCCTTTTCATCTTTGATGTCAGTTCCAATTATTTGGCATCAAAAGCCTTCACGGTAGGTAGAGTTTTAGGTAAAAGTGGCCATTTTCTCTCTTTTATTACAGTGTCCCTGTATAACTTAATTGAGAAATATGCTTTGCTCGTGTGTCCTCGAGTTAATTTGTGCCTTGCGTTCTCTTGACTGAGTTTGAAATACACGACGAGAAGAGTGAATATTTATTCATCTACTCTTTCAGCCACTTGAACTCATTTGTAGTCCTCCTTTATTCATGCCGAATTCTGTCTCCAGTGCTGCCTACCCTTAATAGGTCAGAGCACCCCACTTCTGTGTTGTTAAGCTATAGAAGAAACTGTTTCTCTCCTACAGGTACAAAACAAAGCGTTTGGGATATTCAGGAATCCTACGCCAATGTTACATTGCCATTTATTGGAAAGGGCTGGAATTGTATGTATTTCTATGTTCTATAAAGGATTTAACATACTGGTTCTCAATAAAATTTTATTACGACCATACATTGTCATGTGCTTCTTATTTGCTCTGGTTTAAACTTAAGAAATATTTTCTTTCAGTGGTAAATGATGGCTTTGTCTTTATACTCATTCCCTAGAACTTGCTGCTGACTTTTTCTTCATTGTTGAGTCACACAAGATTTGAAGTACTTTATGAATATAAAGATTTATTAGAGAAAAACGTTTTAAAATCTGATCATTAATAGAATTAAGAAGACTCTACTAGGCTTCAAGTAGGGCAGTATATTAACCATGCCATACGTATGAGAAACCACCCTGTGGTTAATAGAAGTCTCATGCTAGAAGTTGATTTCCCTGCTGACCAGTTCTGAAGGGTACTTTGAATGGAGGGGGAGATTAAATGAGGCATGATTATAGAACGTGTGTACAGAGGTTGGAACGGAGTTCTGCTCACTCACCTGGCATGACTGTACTACTTCCTTTCATGACTCAGCCATTTAATGTCACTTAGCACACCAGAATTTGCCAAATTATAAAATACTTGTTTCCATCCCCAAGTTATATTTTGTTCCCTGTACCTCTGATTAAAATGCCCTTCATTCCCCTTGTCTATCGTTTGAATGACTTATATTACTAAGGCTAAATTCAGTTATTTTTATTTTGCTCCTTTGATCAAATGAAGGTAGAGATGAGGGAACCTCATCTTTGGATGTGGGCACAGGACTATGGAGAGCACGGTGTTCTGCAGAGGCCACCCAGAGACTCCAAAGTGATGTGTGGAGCATTCCCCCTACCTCTTCACAAGATTACATTTCAATTGGTAAAGCAGCTAGATTTGTTCTCTGGTTTACCATTTCCTGGCTCATCTTCCTACCAGAAGAAAAACAATAACAAGCGCTTTCATTACACCACAGTGTTAATCTCATGAGCAAAGAAAACTTGAAGAAGTAATTCATCTCCTGCAATTTACCCACAGTAGTTTATTTTTTCCTACACTTTGCATTCGAAAAAGCCTTTGACCCCCTGCTTCCCATACTCTCTGAATAGAATAATCAGTTTTGTGCCATTTCTTTTTCCCCAAGATAGTTCCCACTGTGTACTGTGTCATAAAGTCTCATGTATTCGTGACTCTTACAGGCATCATTTAAAGTAAGAAAAAAGTACAAGTCAGTCCCTTGATAATTTGCTTTCTCATTCTGTTTCCTATCCAGATTCACCCTCTTCCCTCTGAAGCCGAGGGTCAGTTAACAAGGCAAGAGAACATTGGGCTTTTTCACATGTTGGCTTCATCGGTCCCGTTATGTAAGCTTTGCAAACACTGTTTTCCAGAAGAAGCCATGTGCCAGTGAATCCTCTGGGACTTATTTGACAATTTTGTGAGTAATGGAAGAAAGCAGCAAACACAATAAGCCACGGGGTGAAATAATGAGGATAGATGAATGGATCTTAGCAGGACTGCTGCTCATAGTCGACCAGTTTAATTTCACAGTTCTACATTATGTTAACTTTTCATCCACATGCAAATCGCAACTATGGTGACATTAAATCTCCAGCTAATGTTCTATCACTCTACAAGTAAGTGGCAGAGAAAGTATTTGTAAGGCACTTAGTCATTATGCAGAGAAAAGCAGGACTCCTGATAAATCAGTTTATAAAGTAGTTGCATAATTTCTCTTATCTAATGGAGCTGGGGTATTAAGAAAGGTATCTGTAACCGGAGAAACACTGATAACGGCTAATGGTGAAAGTTGATGGTTAATTTTGATTGAGTATCTGGCATTCAGGTATTAACATCACCCCTTTGCTGGTATAATCTGAACTGCTGGCAATATTCATATGCTTCAGACTGCCATTTTATTTAATCATACCTGAGAAATGCTTTAAAACCATTTTATTCCCCAAATTCATTAAGCGTGTATGTTATAAGCAAGATGCCTGGCGGAGGATTCTGTGTGCATGAGACACACATCCCAACCCTGACAACTCAGTCTGGTGAAGAAGATGGGGGAAGAGACAGCTGATTATAAGGAAACATTTTCAAATATTCCTGTTCACCTTCCAACTAGTCCTTCCCTTATTCCACAAATTTCAAGTGTGTCCAAGTTTCTCCTGTGACCCATGGTTTCTATCTGTATTTGTAAATAACTGAGTTCAGTACTCCTGCAGAGAGTTGTTATTTTTAGTCACTAAATCTTTGTGACCCCATGGACTGCAGCCTGCCAGGCTCCTCTCTCTATGGGATTCTTCAGGGAAGAATACTGGAGTAGGTCGCCATTTTCTTCTCCAGGGGATCTTCCAGATCCAGGGATTCAACCTGGGTCTCCCACATTGCAGACAGATTCTTTACAGTCTAAACCACCAGGGAAGCCCACCTTATCTGCATACAAATCATTAGGAATCTTGTTAAGATGATTCTAAAATGCCAGTCTGGCGAGCCCTCAGAGTCTGCATGTCTAACAAGCTCCCAGACAATGCCCATGCTACTGGCCACAGAGCATTTGAGTACTGCGGGGCTAGATGATGCATCACAGAATTCTGACTCTAGAGAAGAAGGAGGGAAGGTCAGGAGTTGGCTGATGAATTGAGAGAACTGATTGATGATGTGATCAAAGAGCACAGACACTAATAGCAAGAGCATCAAAGAGCTGGGATGATTGGAGTCTGATTACTGATGTGATACAATCCCAAACAGTGTCAGTGCAAAGGGTACAGCCTTGAAGAGATCAGTTGTCTATGATAGTGCTTGTAGCAAGGGAATGGAGTGGGCTTGGAACAAATATGTGTTTATACTTTTAGTAGAAAAATTGCCAAGGGTTTGGAATCTTTCAATTCAGAGTCCTCATATGGAAGATAATCTATACTAAATAATTAATTGGAGTCATCTGGAATCAAGATTTGTATGAGGAAAATTAGACCCTTGCCATTGTTTAGAATTTATAAGGAGCCACGATTAGTCAACTAATTGTTAAAGGTATTTAAATTTTAAAAAAAGATCAATCACATCACTTTCTCCAGTTTTTTTTTTTCCTTAGCATGTTCTGAGTAGAAAATGTACACCAGAGGTGTCATTTACACTTTATTTGCCACCATCTATCATTTGCCATATTTCCTAAATGAAAATTTCATAAAGTGATCTGTAGTGTCACAGAGGTCATTTATCCAGGGACACTTCAGTGCATAAGAACAGGGCTGAACCAGGAAGCTTGGAAATGTCACTAGAAATAGGAAAATATTCATTTTTAACTTCTAAATTGGAACACTGATACAAGTAAGCCTAGGCAGACACTCTTATTCACATTAGTGTGTCCCCTGCACGTTCTGTACTCAACCTCGTGATCATGCTTAGTCACTCAGTCGTGTGCAACTTCTTGTAACCCCATTGACTGTAGCCCACCAAGCTCCTCTGTCCATGGGATTACTTCCAGGCAAGAATACTGGAGTGGATTGCCAGTTTCCTCCTGCAGGGGATGTTCTGTACTAGGAATTGATGTAAGATTAGATGATTCACATAGCCAATGTATTGTCTACCACTTACTATAGTGAAAGAACAGCATGTTGTATTTTACCTGTCACCAGTTCTCACCTGTCCAGTTAAGAATTAGCTTCATTTGCATATTACTGAAATATATTATTGACTCTGTAGACTCTTCTGTTTCCTTGAAAAAGCCAAATATCATCATCTTTCTACCAGTCATTTCAAATTGCCCTTTTTGCTGAGTTTCCTAATTCACTTAATGATTTCCTAATTCACTTACTAACTACCTAGGTGCTCAAGCCAATAAACATGAATTAACATTCTCAGATTGTTGGTTCTCAAAGTGCAATCTCTGGCCCAACAAGGTTAATTAGCATTACCTGGAACTTGTTAGAAGTGCAAACTATAGGACCCAACCAAGACAAACTAAGTCAGATATGCTGGCATAGAAAGCAATCTGCTTTAACAACCCCAGATGATTCTGATCAAGCTTGAGAAAAATTTTAAAATAATGAGGTTAACATTACATATTCTGTAGCCATGTAACTTAAACTTTAGTGTTTTCAATTTTCTGTTTTCATGTTGTGTTTTACAACACACACACCAATCTGTTGGCCCATGAAAAATACCTAGGCCTGCGGGGTGGTCCCAAGATGGTGAAGGAATAGGACAGGAGACCATTTTCTCTCCCACAAATTCATCAAAACTCATTTGGATGTCGAGCAACTTCCACAAAACAATGCTGGCAGAGGACACCAGGCACCCAGACAGGCAGCCTGTTCTCTTCAAAAGGAGGTAGGACAAAATAGAAAAAAAAAAAAAAAGACAAAAGTCAGCATCCTGGGGAGGGAGTTGTGAAGGAGAAGTTTCCACAATAGAAAACCCTTCGACCGGTGTGTGGGGAGTTTTGGAACCTCAGAGGGCAACATAATCAGGAGAGAAAGAAAAAAAAAAAACCCACAGAATACATGCCTAACCACAACTGCCAGTGGAGAAGTAGCCCAGAGACTCACGTCCGCCACCAGGGAGGCGGGAGTTGCATCATCAGTCCTTAGGGTAAGAACTGGACCTGAATTCCCTGAGGATGATCTGAGGGAGCTAATGTGAGATAGCAACCCAAATCACGGGATCACCAGAGAGAAGAAAAAAAAACTTTGCCACAAATGCTGTAATGCACAGCCTGGCATGCTCACAGAACAAAGGATTGAGTGAATACCAAAAGAGAGCTGCTGCTGCTGCTGCTGCGTCGCTTCAGTCGTGTCCGACTCTGTGTGACCCCATAGATGGCAGCCCACCAGGCTCCCCCGTCCCTGCGATTCTCAGGCAAGAACACTGGAGTGGGTTAGCTGGCTGCATATAGGCCCCTCCCCAGCTGGAAGCAGAGAGGGGGGCTTGTGAAAGCCAGAGCCAGAAGACGAGGGCTGCTGCAATCTTGGCCCCAGAGACGGCATCTTCCACCAAACTGTGAGCAGGCTCCCAGTTGCTATCTGTGTCTTCCTGGGATCCTGGATGGTTGACATCTGCCAGGAGTGTAGCAGCCTGAGATTGGCTCCCCCCGAGGAGACACACAGCACACCTGAGACAGTGCTCTCATGGCGCACTCGGGAAACCAAGTGGCCAGACCAGGGAGGTGATTAAGACGCGTGGCCAACCTGGGACAGGGCGCTCGCCAAGCACCCAGTCACCTGAGCTGCTCAGGCCCGGGAAGGGCACAAAATGCACACCCCAACCGGGTCTGACCCCTTGCAGAGTACCCAAGAACCTGAGCAGCTTCGACCTGGGAAGGGCACAAAATGCAGGGCCCACCTGGGACAGTGCCCTTGCAGAGCACCCTGAAGCCTAAGCAGTGTAGATGTGGGAAGCACACGCCACCTTGGCATGTGGCAAACAAACCCAGTGCGGTCCCTACACTGCAAGCACTCCCCACACATGGCACCAACATTTGTTTGCAGTGTCCCTCCCTCCCCACAACACAACTGAACCTAAATAAGGGACCACCTTTGCCTCCTTGTGTCAGGGCAGAAATTTGACACTGAAGAGACTGGCAGACAGAGGAAGCCAAAATAAAGAGGGAACTGCTCTGGAAGCAACAGGTGCAACAGACTAAAATCCTGTAGTTGATATTGACTGTGCATTGGAGGGGGCCCATAGACCTTGAGAACAAGTATAAGCTGGAACAAGGAACTATCTGAAACTGAACTGACACCGCACTGCCCACAACAGCTCCAGAGAAATTCCTAGATATGTTTTTACTATTGTCACTTTAAAATTTTTTTTAAGTTCTTTATTACTCCTTCAATTTTCATTTTTATACCCTACTATTACCTTGCCAAAGAAGACCCTATTTTTAAATCAAATTATATATATATATATATATATGCCAGGGTCCAGCCCTGGGGGATCTAAGGAATTCAAAGCGGGGACAGCGTTGGTGAAGGAAAAAACTGATTTATTTATTAATATAAGATTAGATTAGGAAGAAATAGTGTAGTAGGAAAATTAAGTGGAGAAGAGGGGCTGAATAACTTGGTTTACGTGGAAAGCCAATAAAGTTCCAGACAAGGAGCTTGCACCATCTACATTAAGCCACCGGCATCCGTTTGAATATCGGAGAGTGCCCCGCTTTGGGCTGTCTCTCCTACGGATCTTAGAAGCCAGGACAAGTAAGTAGACATGGCGAGCCTCCACGCCCCAGATGGGAATTCAGCCAGAAATTAGAGTAAAGAGAAGACACGGGGGAAACCAGTCCAGCGACTTGCCCAGCCTCTATTGTCTAGGAAGGCCTTTTATACCTTTTTGATTATACATAGAGATCAATGGGTAATACAAAATTACGCAGCGTTAGCAGCCCAGACTCTTATCAAAACCAAGCTTTTCTCTCTGCATACCTAGTTGAATACACAAGTCTTAGGTGATTTACATCATCTTCTGGCCAAAAGGGCCAATTAACATTTTACAACCTTTTTTCTGATAAGGGTTTGTCAACTAGAAGACTTATTTGTGTTGTTCTTCTCAAAGTCTGGTGCCACTCTCAGAAAGCACTAAATTAAGTTACATTCTTACATAGCAAAGATACAGCAATTTATAACAAGTAAAAGGAGTACAGTGATTTATAACAAAAGAAAAGAAATTAACTCAAAAGTCTAGGGTTGCTAACATCAAAACTACTATATATCTTTTTCCATATCCCATTTACATTGATTAACATCCTCCCAGGTGCCTAAAAGATAAAGAATATGGAGGCCTGGTGGCAATCATTGAGTCAACAGTGAAAACCCGTCACCAATACGATTTTTAGCTCTTTAAAAAAGGCTCTGTATCTTTAAGATGCTTTAAGCTTTGTGCCTTTCAGGGTTGGGGGCTGTAAGCAATTCACAAGCTGTAAGAGGTCAGGGGGGAACCTGTTAGGCAAACTAGAGAGCTATCAGAGGGGGTTTAACTGAAACATCCCTTTCAAATGCAGAAGACTAAAGCCCTGATTTGACTTTTTCCAGAGAATATCAGAAGAGTGGAAAAGCAGGCAGATTCTTATCTTGGGGGGTACATGCTCAGGAAATACCAAGGGGAAAACCTGAGGTCTGATTAGCCTTGCCATCAGAGCTCTGCCGCATGACCTTGTCACAGGTGGAATTCCTCATGCTGGCTCCTGGCATATATATATATAAATTTTGTGATTGATTTTGTTTTGTATTTTTATATTGTATTTTTGAGAGTCTAAACTCTATTCTAGATTTTTAATCTTTGCTTTTTGATATTTGTTATCAATTTTGAATTTTTAAGAATCTAATCTTCAAGTATCCATTTTTCACTTAGGGATTTGATTACTGGCTTGATTGCTGTCTCCCCTTTTCATTCTCTCTTTTCTCCCCCAACATCAGTTGGATCATCAAAAAAACAAGAGAGTTCCAAACAAACATCTACTTCTGCTTTATTGACTATGACAAAGCCTTTGATTGTGTGGATCACAACAAACTGTGGAAAATTCTTAAAGAGATGGGAATACCAGGTCTCCTGACCTGCCTCTTGAGAAATCTGTATGCAGATTAGGAAGCAACAGTTAGAACTGGAAAAGGAACAACAGACTGGGAGAGGAGTATGTCGAGCCTGTATATTGTCACCCTGCTTATTTAACTTATATGCAGAGTACATCATGAGAAACACTGGGCTGGAAGAAGCACAAGCTGGAATCAAGATTGCCGGGAGAAATATCAATAACCTCAGCTATGCAGATGACACCACCCTTATGGCAGAAAGTGAAGAGGAACTAAAAAGCCTCTTGATGAAAGTGAAAGAGGAGAGTGAAAAGTTGGCTTAAAGCTCAACATTCAGAAAACGAAGATCATGGCATCCGGTCCCATCACTTCATGGCAAATAGATGGGGAAACAATAGAAACAGTGACAAAATTTATTATTTAGGGCTCCAAAATCACTGCAGCTGGTGACTGCAGCCATGAAATTAAAAGACGCTTACTCCTTGGAAGGAAAGTTATGACCAACATAGACAGCATATTCAAAAGCAGAGACATTACTTTGCCAGAAAAGGTCCGTCTAGTCAAAGCTATGGATTTTCCAGTAGTTATGTATGGATGTGTGAGTTGAACTATAAAGAAGTCTGAACACTGAAGAATTGATGCTTTTGAACTGTGGTGTTGGAGAAGACTCTCGAGAGTCCCTTGGACTGCAAGGAGATCCAGCCAGTCAATCCTAGAGGAAATCAGTCCTGAATATTCATTGGAAGGACTGATGCTGAAGCTGAAACTCCAATACTTTGGCCACCTGATGTGAAGAACTGACTCATTTGAAAAGACCCTGATGCTGGGAAAGATTGAAAGCAGGAGGAGAAGGGGATGATAGAAGATGAGATCATTGGATGGCATCACCAACTCAATGGACATGAGTTTGAGTAAACTCCAGGAGTTGGTGTTGGACCAACAGGGAGGCCTGCTGTGCTGCAGTCCATGGGGTCGCAAAGAGTTGGGATACAACTGAGCGACTCAAATGATTTTTTCCCCAGGTTACTTATATCTCCTTTCTTCCTCTTCTCTTCTCTGTGTAACTCTTGAATCTCTCTAGGTCTTCCGGGCTGTGGAGAGCACTTAGGGAATTGATTACTGGCTAGATTGCTTTCTCCTCTTTTGACTCCCCCTCTTCTACTCCTGGTCACCTCTATCTCCCTCCTCCCTCTTCCCTTCTCTATGTAACTCCATGAATCTCTCTGGGTGTCACTGTGGGGAATTGTTTCACCATTAACCTGATGTTTTATCATCTGTGCTGTATGGATGGGAGAAGTCTTGAGGCTACTGTAAGAGAAGGACTGAAAGCCAGAAGCAGAAGGCTTAACTCCAAAATTTGAGAACATCAGAGAACTCCTAACTCCAGGGAACATCAATAGACAAGAGTTCACCCAAAAATCTCCATATCTACACTGAAACCAAGCTCTACCCAAGAGCCAACAAGTTCCAGTGCAAGACATACCATGCTAATTCTCCAGCAAAGCAGGAACACAACCCTGAGCATTAAAAGACAGGCTTCCCAAAGCCATGCCAAACCCATAGACACCCCAAAACTCATTACTGGACACTTCATTGCACTCCAGAAAGAAGAGATCCAGCTCCACCCACCAGAACAGAGACACAAGCTCCCCCAACCAGGAAATCTCGACAAGCCACCAATCCAACCCCACCCACAGGGAGCAGACTCCACAATAAAGAGGAACCATGAACATTCAGCCTACAGAAAGGGTACCCCAAACACAGCAATCTAAACAAAATGAAAAGGCAGAGAAGTATTCAGTAGGTAAAAAACATTTTAAATATCCACCAAACCAAACAAAAGAGGAGGAGATAAGGAGTCTACCTGAAAAAGAATTCAGAATAATGATAGTAAAGATGATCCAAAATCTTGAAAACAAAATGGAGCTACAGATAAATAGAGACAAGGACTGAGAGGATGCAAGTAATGATTAACAAGGACCTAGAACAAATAAAGAAGAGTCAATCAATAATGAATAATAGAATAATTGAGATCAAAAGCATTCTGGAGGGAACCAACAGTAGAATAACTCAGGCAGAAGAGAGGATAAATGAGGTGGAAGATAGAATGGTGGAAATAAATGAAGCAGAGAGGCAAAAAAAAAAAAAAAAGAATTAAAAAAATGAGGACAATCCCAGAGACTTCTGGGACAATGTTTAACACCCCTACATTCAAATCATAGGTGTCCCAGAAGAAGAAGACTAAAAGAAAAGGCATTAGAAAATACTTGAGATAACAGTTGAAAACTTCCCTAAAATGGGGAAGGAAATAGCCACCCATGTCCAAGAAACCCAGAGAGTCCCCAAAAAGGATAAAACCAAGGCAAAACACCCAGTTCAATTCAGTTCAGTTGCTCAGTCGTGTCCAACTCTTTGCGACCCCATGGACTGCAGCACGCCAGGCTTCCCTGTCCATCACCAACTCCCAAAGCTTACTCAAACTCATGTCCATTGAGTCAGTGATGCCATCCAACCATCTCATCCTCTGTCATCATCGGATGTCAAAACACCCAAGAAACATGGTAATCAAACTAACGAAGATCAAACACAAAGAGCAAATATTAAAAGCAGCAAAGGAAAAGCAACAAATAACACACAAGGGGATCCCCATAAGAATAATAGCTGATCTGTCAATAGAAGCTCTTCAGGCCAGAAGGGAATGGCTGGACATACTGAAAGCGATGAAAGAGAAAAACCTACAACCGAGAATACTGTACCCAGCAAGGATCTCATTCAGATACAAAGGAGAAATCAAAAGCTTTACCAGCAAGCAAAAGCTGAGAGAATTCAGCACCAGCAAACCAGCTCTTCAACAAATGCTAAAGGATCTTCTCTAGATGGGAAACACAGAAAACGTTTATAAAATTGAACCCAAAACAACGAAGTAAATGGCAGTGGGATCATACTTATCAATAATTACCTTAAATGTAAATGGGTTGAATGCCTCAACCAAAAGACAAAGACTGGCTGAATGGATACAAAAATAAGACCCCTATATATGCTGTCTACAAGAGACCCACCTCAAACCAAAGGACATATACAGACTCAAAGTGAAGGGCTGGAAAAAGATATTTCATGCAAATGGAGACCAAAAGAAAGCAGGAGTAGCAATACTCAGACAAAATAGACTTTGAAATAAAGACTATGAAAAGAGACAAAGAACATGACTTAATTATCAAAGGATCAATCCAAGAAGAAGATATAACAATTATAAATATATATGAAGCCAAGATAGGAGCATTTCAATACATAGGCAAATGCTAACCAGTACAAAAGGGGAAATTAACAGTAACACGATAATAGTGGGAGACTTTAATACCCCACTCACACCAATGGCTAGATCAACCAAACAGAAAGTTAGCAAGTAAACACAAACTTTAAATGATACAATGGACCAGTTAGACCTAACTGATATCTTTAGGACATTTCACCCCAAAACATTGAATTTCACCTTTTTCTCAAGTCCACACAGAACATTCTCCAGGATAGATCACATCCCAGGCCATAAATCTAGCCTTGATAAGTTCCAAAAAACTGAAATCATTTCAAGCATCTTTTCTAGTCACAATGCAGTAAGATTAGATGTCAACTACAGGAAGAAAAAAAAAACTATCAAAAATACAAACATATGGAGGCTAAACAGCATGCTTCTGAATAACCAACAGATCACTGAAGAAATCAAAAAGGAAATAAAAATATGCATAGAAACAAATGAAAATGAAAACACAACAACCCAAAACCTATGGGATTCAGTAAAAGCTGTGCTAAGAGAAGGTTCAGAGCAATACAAGCTTACCTCAAGTAACAGGAGAAGCATCAAATATATAACCGAACCTTACACCTAAAGCAACTAGAAAAAGAAGAAATGAAGAACCCCAAAGTTAGTAGAAGGAAACAAATTGTAAAAATCAGAGCAGAAATAAATAAAAAGAAATGAAGGAGACTATAGCAAAAATCAACAAAACTAAAAGCTGATTCTTTGAGAAGATAAATGAAGTAGACAAACAATTACCCAGACTCATCAAGAAAAAGGGGGAAAATAATCAAATCAATAAAATTAGAAATGAAAATGGAGAAACAACACAGAAATACAAGGAATCATAAGAGACTACTATCAGCAACTATATGCCAATAAAATGGACAACGTGGAAGAAATGGATGAATTCTTTGAAAAGCATAACCTCCCAAAACTGAACCAGGAAGAAATACAAAATCTTAACAGACCCATCACAAGCACAGAAATTGAAACTGTAATCAAAAATCTTCCAACAAACAAAAGCCCAGGACCAGATGGCTTCACAGCTGAATTCTACCAAAACTTTAGAGAAGAGCTAACACCTATCCTATTCAAACTCTTCCAGAAATTGCACAGGAAGGTAAACTCCCAAATTCATTCTATGAGGCCACAATCACCCTAATACAAAAAACAAAGAAAGATGCCACAAGAAAAGGAAACTACAGGCGAATATCACTGATGAATATAGACGCAAAAATAGTCAACACAATTCTAGCAAACAGAATCCAACAATATATTTAAAAGATCATACGTGATAACCAAGTGGGCTTTATCCCAGGGATGTAAGGATTCTTCATTATTCACAAAGCAATCAATGTGATACACCACATTAACAAACTGAAAGATAAAAACCACATGATTATCTCAGTAGATGCAGAGAAAGCCTTTGAAAAAAATTCAACACCCATTTATGATTAAAATAAAAAAATCTCCAGAAAGCAGGCATGGAAGGAACATACCTCAACATAATTAAAGCCATCTACAATAAAACCACAGCAAATATTATCCTCTATGGTGAAAAATTGAAAGCATTTCCCCTAAAGTCAGAAACAAGACAAGGGTGCTCACTCTCACCACTACTATTCAAAATAGTTTTGGAAGTTTAGCCACAGCAATCAGAGAAGAAAAAGAAATAAAAGGAATCCAGATTGGAAAAGAAGTAAAACTCTCACTATTTGCAGATGACATGATCCTTTACAGAGAAAACCCTAAAGACACCACCAGAAAATTACTAGTTAATCAATGCATATAGTGAAGTTGCAGGATATAAAATCAATACACAGAAATCCCTTGCATTCCTATACACTAACAATGAGAAAACAGAAGTAGAAATTAAGGAAACAATCCCATTCCTCATTGCAATGAAAAGAATAAAATACTTAGGAATAAACTCACCTAAAGAAACAAAAGACCTATATATATATAGGTCTATATATATAAACAAAAGACCTATATATATATAGGTCTATATATATAAACAAAAGACCTATATATATATAGGTCTATATAAACTATAAAACACTAATAAAAAGAAAATCAAAGATGACACAAATAGATGGAGAAATATACCATGTTCATGGGTTGGAAAAATCAATATAGTGAAAATAAGTATACTATCCAAAGAAATCTATAGATTCAATGCAATCCCTATCATGCTACCAATGGTATTTTTGCACAGAACTGGGACAAATAATTTCACAATTTGTATGGAAACACAAAAAAACTTGAATAGCCAAAGCAATCTTGAGAAAGAAGAATGGATCTGGAGGGACCAACCTGCCTGACTTCAGATTATACTACAAAGCTACAGTCATCAAGACAGTATGGTACTGGCACAAAGACAGAAATATAGATCAATGGAACAAAATAGAAAGCCCAGAGATGAATCCACACACCTATGGACACCTTATCTTTGATAAAGGAGGCAAAAATATACAATGGAGAAAAGATAATCTCTTTAACAAGTGGTGCTGGGAAAACTGGTCAACCACCTATAAAAGAATAAAACTATTTAGAGAAGAGCTAACACGTATCCTACTCAAACTCTTCCAGAAAATTGCAAAGGAAGGTAAACTTCCAAACTCATTCAATGAGGCCACCATCACCCTAATACCAAAACCTGACAAAGATGCCACAAAAAAAGAAAACTACAGGCCAATATCACTGATGAACATAGATGCAAAAATCCTCAACAAAATTCTAGCAATCAGAATCCAACAACACATTAAAAAGATCATGCACCATGACCAAGTGGGCTTTATCCCAAGGATGCAAGGATTCTTCAATATCTGCAAATCAATCAATGTAATTCACCACATTAACAAATTGAAAAATAAAAGACATATGATTATCTCAGTAGATGCAGGGAAGGCCTTTGACAAAATTCAACATCCATTTATGATAAAAACTCTCCAGAAAGCAAGAATAGAAGGAACATACCTCAACATAATAAAAGCTATATATGACAAACCCACAGCAAACATTATCCTCAATGGTGAAAAATTGAAAGCATTTCCCCCAAAGTCAGGAACAAGACAAGGGTGCCCATTTTCACTACTACTATTCAACATAGTTCTGGAAGTTTTGGCCACAACAATCAGAGCAGAAAAAGAAATAAAAGGAATCCAAATTGGAAAAGAAGAAGTAAAACTCTCACTGTTTGCAGATGACATGATCCTCTACATAGAAAACCCTAAAGACTCCACCAGAAAATTACTAGAGCTAATCAATGAATATAGTAAAGTTGCAAGATATAAAATCAACACTCAGAAATCCCTTGCATTCCTATACACTAATAATGAGAAAGTAGAAAAAGAAATTAAGGAAACAATTCCATTCACCATTGCAATGAAAAGAATAAAATACTTAGGAATATATCTACCTAAAGAAACTAAAGACCTATATATAGAAAACTATAAAACACTGATGAAAGAAATCAAAGAGGACACTAATAGATGGAGAAATACCATGTTCATGGACCAGAAGAATCAATATAGTGAAAATGAGTATACTACCTGAAGCAATCTACAAATTCAATGCAATCCCTGTCAAGCTACCAGCAATATTTTTCACAGAACTAGAACAAATAATTTCAAGATTTGTATGGAAATACAAAAAAACCTTGAATAGCCAAAGCAATCTTGAGAAAGAAGAATGGTACTGGAGGAATCAACTTGCCTGACTTTAGGCTCTACTACAAAGCCACAGGCATCAAGACAGTATGGTACTGGCACAAAGACAGAAATATAGATCAAGGGAACAAAATAGAAAGCCCAGAGATAAATCCACACACATATGGACACCTTATCTTTGACAAAGGAGGCAAGAATATACAATGGAGTAAAGACCAAGTGGTGCTGGGAAAACTGGTCAACCACTTGTAAAAGAATGAAACTAGATCACTTTCTAACACCGCACACAAAAATAAACTCAAAATGGATTAAAGATCTAAATGTAAGACCAGAAACTATAAAACTCCTAGAGGAGAACATAGGCAAAACACTCTCTGACATAAATCACAGCAGGATCCTCTATGATCCACCCCCCAGAATTCTGGAAATAAAAGCAAAAATAAACAAATTGGGTCTAATTAAAATTAAAAGCTTCTGCATAACAAAGGAAAATATAAGCAAGGTGAAAAGACAGCCTTCTGAATGGGAGAAAATAATAGCAAATGAAGCAACTGACAAACAACTAATCTCAAAAATATATAAGCAACTTATGCAGCTCAATTCCAGAAAAATAAACGACCCAATCAAAAAATGGGCCAAAGAACTAAATAGACATTTCTCCAAAGAAGACATACGGATGGCTAACAAACACATGAAAAGATGCTCAACATCACTCATTATTAGAGAAATGCAAATCAAAACCACAATGAGGTACCACTTCACACCAGTCAGAATGTCTGCAATCCAAAAGTCTGCAAGCAATAAATGCTGGATAGGGTGTGGAGAAAAGGGAACCCTCTTACACTGTTGGTGGGAATGCAAACTAGTACAGCCACTATGGAAAATAGTGTGGAGATTCCTTAAAAAATTGCAAATAGAACTCCCTTATGACCCAGCAATCCCACTGCTGGGCATACACACCGAGGAAACCAGAATTGAAAGAGACACATGTACCCCAATGTTCATCACAGCACTGTTTATAATAGCCAGGACATGGAAACAACCTAGATGTCCATCAGCAGATGAATGGATAAGAAAGCTGTGGTACATATACACAATGGAGTATTACTCAACCATTAAAAAGAATACATTTGAATCAGTTCTAATGAGATGGATGAAACTGGAGCTGATTATACAGAGTGAAGTAAGCCAGAAAGAAAAACACCAATACAGTATACTAACACATATATATGGAATTTAGAAAGATGGCAATGATGACCCTGTATGTGAGACAGCAAAAGAGACACAGATGTGTAGAGCGGACTTTTGGACTCTGGGGGAGAGGGAGAGGGTGGGGTGATTTGGGAGAATGGCATTGAAACATGTATACTGTCATGTAAGAAACGAATCGCCAGTCTATGTCCGATGCAGGATACAGGATGCTTGGGGCTGGTGCACAGGGATGACCCAGAGAGATGTTATGGGGAGGGAGGTGGGAGGGGGGTTCATGTTTGGGAATGCGTGTACACCTGTGGTGGATTCATGTCAATGTATGGCAAAACCAATACAGTATTGTAAAGTAAAATAAAGTAAAAATAAAATTTTTTTAAAAAAAGAATAAAACTAGAACACTTTCTAACACCATAAACAAAAATAAACTCAAAATGGATTAAATATCTAAATTTAAGGCCAGAAACTATAAAACTCCTAGAGGAAAACATATGCAGAACACTCACTGACATAAATCACAGCAAGATCCCCTATAACCCACCTCCCAGAGTAACGGAAGTAAAAGCAAAAATAAACAAATAGGATCTAGTTAAACTTGAAAGCTTTTGCACAACAAAGAAAACTGTAAGCAAGGTGAGAAGACAGTCTTCAGTATGGGAGAAAATAATAGCAAACAAAACAACTGACAAAGAATTAATCTCCAAAATATACAAGCAGCTCATGTGCTTAATACCAGAAAAATAAATGACCCAATCAAAAAAAGGGCCAAAGAACTAAACAGACATTTCTCCAAAGAAGACATACATATGGCTAATGAACACATGAAAAGATGTTCAACATCACTCATCATCAGATAAATGTAAATCAAAACCACAATAAGGTACCATCTCATACCATTCAGAATGACTGCCATCAAAAAGTCTACAAACAATAAATGTGTGGAGAAAAGGGAACCCTCTTACACTGTTGGTGGGAATGAAAACTAGTACAACCACTATAGAGAAAAGAGTGGAGATTCCTTAAAAAACTGGAAATAGAACTGCCATAAGACCCAGCAACCCCACTGCTGGGCATACACACCAAGGAAACCAGAATTGAAAGAGACACGTGTACCCGCAATGTTCATTGCAGCATGTTTACGATAGCTAGGACATGGAAGCAACCTAGATGTCCATTGGCAGATGAATGGATTAGAAAGTTGTGGTACATGTACACAATGGAATATTACTCAGCTATAAATAAGAATGCATTTGAGTCCATTCTAATAAGGTGGATGAAACTGGAGCCTATTATACACAGAGAAGTAAGTCAGAAAGAAAAACACCAAATACAGTATATTAACACACATATATATGTAATTTAAGAAGATGGTAACCATGACCTATGTGCAAGACAGCAAAAGAGACACAGAATAAAGAACAGACTTTTGCACTCTGTGGGAGAAGCCGAGGGTGGGATGATTTGAGAGCATAGCATTGACACATGTATATTACCATATGTGAAATAGATGGCCAGTTCAAGTTTCATGCATGAAAAGGCACTCAAAGCATGTGCACCCATCCCAGAGAGATGGGATGGGGAGGCAGGTGGGAGAGGGGTTTGAGATGAGGAGACATGTACACCCATGGCTGATTCATGTCAAAGTGGGCAAAAACCACCACAATATTATAATTAGCTGCCAATTAAAATAAATTAATAAAAATAAAAAAGGCCCAGAATAAAGGGGCACAAACAAAAGGAAAAATACCTAGGCCCAAGGCACTATGTTTTGCCTAATGGAAAAAAATGATACTGCTCTGGTTTATTCTTTCTGCAAAGATGGTCCTGGAACAATGTGTACCATGTGATTGCCCTGCTGCTAAAAAAGGAAGCCCTCTGGATAGAACACATTCTGAAATCATCTGTTTAGATATGTTTTTCCCCACCAGACTCTCCACTTCTTGCAAAAGGCCCTGTCCAAGTACTGAACCCACTGTGTATATAGAGAGGGCAATGCATAGAGGGCCCTCAGAAAGTGTGTATTAAACCACCAAACTGAACATGGCTCAACTGACTGGAGAAATGGACTTAGAAAACTTTACATAGATTTATTGCTTGTTGATGAATGATTTATGTTTAGCTTAGTTCTATTTTCTATTTTGTTTAATACAGCTTTGTTTGATTGGTAGTAACCATCTAGTTGGGCTTCCCAGTGATAAAGAACCCACCTACCAATGCAGGAGACAAAAGAGACATGAGTTTGATCCTTGAGTCTGGAAGTTACCCTGGTGGAGGGCATTGCAACCCACTCCATATTCCTGCCTAGAGAATCCCATGGACAGAGGAGCCTGGCAGGCTACAGTCCATGGGGTGGCAAAAGAGTCAGACAAAAGTGAGCCACTAAGCACAAGCAATCATCTATTAATAACTATTAAATAGTAAGCATTAATGAGTTGATAATATAATGAAAAACAGATTTTGTCCAGCAGATGTCAGTAGAGCTCAGTTTAATAATTTCACTTGTTAATGAACTTGAAAAATTAATGAAGATGATGGGAGGGAGAAAATACTTGCAGCCAGAGTAGCATTTTTTTGTTGTTGATGTTTGAGGAGATGACTTTTACATCAAAAAAACCCATACAACCATTCAGGCATCTTGGAAATGCTGCAAGTATTGACTTTAAAACAAATATTGCCTCAGTGGTGAATTTCTTCCACATCAAAGTTCAAAGCGGTTTAAATAGGACATTAACTTACTGTTAGCCACAGCCAAAATCGTGAGAGGTGAGGGAAGTGCAGGGCCATGTATAGAAGATTATATAATGTGAGTTATGATGCTGGTTAAGGCTCTATAGATCAGACTTTATTTCACTTCTGCTGAAGGAGTAGATTACCCACTCCAGTATTCTTGGGTTTCCCTCATGGCTCAGCTAGTAAAAAACCACCTGTAATGTTGGAGACCTGGGTTCAATCCCTGGGTTGGAAAGATCCCCTGGAGAAGGGGCTACCCACTCCAGTATTCTGGCCTGGAAAATTTCATGGACTGTAGAGTCCATGCAGTCACAAAGAGTGGGACACGACTGAGTGACTGACTTTCACTTTCACTTTCACTTATTTGAATCATTCTTCTTTCTTGAGAGTAATATTAAGCCATACTCTTATACTTTTAGAAATCCAAAGGTTTTTCCATAACCTTACTTAAAAGGAGAGAGGGCAAGGAAAAAAGGAGCCCAAAATATCTTTTTTTTTTAACCAAGATCATGGCATCTGGTCCCATCACTTCATGGCAAATAGATGGGGAAACAGTGGAATCAGTGGCTGACTTTATTTTCCTGGGCTCCAAAATCACTACAGATGGTGATTGCAGCCATGAAATTAAAAGATGCTTACTCCTTGGAAGAAAAGTTATGACCAAAGTTATGACCAACAGCATATTAAAAAGCAGAGACATTACTTTGTCAACAAAGGTCTGTCTAGTCAAGGCTATGGTTTTTCCAGTGGTCATGTATGGATGTGAGAGTTCAACTGTGAAGAAAGCTGAGTGCCGAAGAATTGATGCTTTTGAACTGTGGTGTGTTTTCCTTCAATTCAGTTCAGTTCAGTCGCTCAGTCATGTCTGACTTTTTGCAACCCCATGAACCGCAGCACACCAGGCCTCCCTGTCCATCACAAACTCACAGAGTCCACCCAAATCCAGTCTATCCTAAAGGAGATCAGTCCTGGGTGTTCACTGGTAGGTCTGATGTTGAAGCTGAAACTCCAATACTTTGGCCACCTGATGCAAAGAGCTGACTCATTTGAAAAGACCCTGATGCTGGGAAAGATTGAGGGCAGGAGGAGAAGGGGACAACAGAGGATGAGATGGTTGGATGGCATCACCTACTCAATGAACATGGGTTTGGGTGGACTCCGGGAGTTGGTGATGGACAGGGAGGCCTGGCGTGCTGCAGTTTGTGGGGTTGCAAAGAGTCAGACACGACTGAGCGACTGAACTGAACTGAATTGAAGAAAATTCATCAAACCCAGAAGAGACTGATAAAGCCATCACAAGGAAAAATTATTATAATTATCATTTCTATTATTATACTTTCCTTAGTTCTGAATATCTAATTTTTTCATGCCTAAGAAAGTTAGATCTTTCTAGTGAGCATGAAAAGCCTACTTTTATCTAAAGCTGTGTCCTTGAATCAGATCTCTATCTTTTGGCCTCTGACTCTTTGAGGTTCCTATACCCTACCATCCTCTGGTGTTCTCTCCCCACTCCAACCACACTTTTCTTTCAGTGCCTTAAGGACAGATACTACATGAAATCTCATCAACACAGTGGTCATTACATAGATATCTGTTAGGACTCCCTCAGGGACATAGCTGGAGAAGGCAATGGCACCCCACTCCAGTACTCTTGCCTGGAAAATCCCATGGACAGAGGAGCCTGGTAGGCTGCAGTCCATGGGGTTGCCAAGAGTCGAACACGACTGAGTGACTTCACTTTCACTTTTCACTTTCATGCATTGGAGAAGGAAATGACAACCCACTCACTCCAGTGTTCTTGCCTGGAGAATCCCAGGGACAGAGGAGGCTGGTGGGCTGCCATCTATGGGGTCGTGCAGAGTCAGACACGACTGAAGTGACTTAGCAGTAGCAGTAGCAGGAACATAGCAAAGGTACAGGTAGAAGGCAAGGAGACCAAACCAGTCAATCCTAAAGGAAATCAACCCAAATATTCACTGGAAGGACTGATGCTGAAGCTGAAGCTTCAGTTCTTTGGCCACCTGATGCAAAGAGACAACTCACTGAAAAAGACCCTCATGCTGAGAAAGACTGAAGGCAAAGAAGAAGAGGGCAGCAGAAGATTGTTAGGTAGCATCCCAACATAATGGACATGAATTTGCAAACTCTAAGAGACAGTAGAGGACAGAGTCATCTGGCATTCTGCAGTCCATGGGGTCACAAAGAGTTAGACAAGACTTAGCTACTGAACAACAATAGGTGTGATCACTCACCTAGAGCCAGACATTTTGGAGTGCGAAGTCAAGTGGGCCTTAGGAAGCATCAATAGGTAGAAGGTGGATTAAGAGACTTTCAGGGACTTCTCTGGCAGTCCAGTGGTTAAGAATCTGCCTGCCATTGCAGGGAACATAGATTTGATCCTCGCTCAGGAAAGATTTCACAAGCTACAGAGCAACCAAGCCCACCTGTCACAACTACCAAATCCTGCGCACTTTAGAACCCACTCTGCAACAGAGAGGCCACCCTAATGGAAGCCCAAGCACCACAGCTAGAGAGTAGCTCTCACTCGCCGCAACCTGAGAAAACCCACGAGTAGAAACCAAGACCCAGTGCAGCCAAAAATAAATACACAGATTTTTTTTAATTTAAAAAAAAAAATGTCTTTCAGGCATCCTGCCTCACTTTAACTAGGGCATGCTTTTGCTTAGTTGCCCAGTCATGTCCGACTCTTTGTGACCCAGGGACTGTAGCCTGCCAGGCTCCTCTCTCTACGGAAATTACTTTCCAGGCAAGAATACTGGAGTGGGTTGCCATTTCCTCTGCCAGAGAATCTTCCTGACCCAGGTATTGAACCCAAGATCCTGAGGCTCTTGAATTGCCAGTGGGTTCTTTATTACTGAGCCACCTGGGAAGCCCTTTACCTAGGGCAGGTCCATTCTAACCCAGTGGCTGTTATGGTAGCTATTCCTATTTTCCTGGCTTATTCCCAGCCAAAAGTGAATGAAACAGATTTCTTGATGCTGCTCAGTGCCTTCCAATACACACGCAGCGTCAAACTCAGAGCTCTGTCACAATTGTCTTCATACCCTCCTTCACGCTCTCCCACCTTCAGTCTCTCAAACTGCCCTAAGAGTCCCCGATGTACCATGCACGATAGATAGGCAACTTTATAAAAATCACCTTCCTCTACAGCAGCTCAGTTCTTATACTTTTAAATTACTGTACTTTAATAAGGAGAAAGGAAGTTTGTACCCTCAGCAATATTAGAAGATTTTTTAAAAGGCAGGAAGCAACTGACTTTTATTAATAACTTTGCTGAAAAGCAGCAAGGCGACATCTGGAATACTTATTACCTATTTGGCATGCTGTTCATCTCCAGGGATAAGATTCAACATGACAAGCTCTGTCAAAAGGAAATAAGCTCTATCTAGTTAAATTAGAATGATTAGGGTCATTTAGACAGAGGAAGTTTAATTTGTATGGGTCCAGAAATTTTATACAAACTGAAATAAATACCTAAGTATTTAATCTTCCCTGAAGCTCAATTTAAATTGAAAGAGGAGATTCCATAGGTCTATAATGAGATGAGACATATTAGAAATTAATCTATTACTGTGCTGTGACCATGCAACCCAAGAAATCAAAGAATGTTTCACTAGCAGTTTGTACACAATAATAGAAGAAAATGTTCCACTACAATGCATTAAACATTGTATTCTTTTATGAAGTCCTTAAATGGAAATGTGAGCATCCAATGAACTCGAATTTTTTTCTGCTGCTTTTTAAAAATTCTTTTTCCAGATTTATGCTGCAAAGTAAATGTTGACAGAATTCAATCCTAACCTTACCTCCTACCTCAGAGGCCTTGACCTTTCTGATATCATGGATGCTCTTCACAGTCTGTTGAAGCCTGTGGATTCCTTCTCAGAATAGCATTTTAAATATATAAAATAAAATACATAGGTTTTTTAAACATATGTAAATAACATTTTAACATATAGGATTATAAAGGACATAGACTACACTGAAATACAGATAACAAAAGAGTTTTAAACGTGATGCAGTACATGTGCTTCTACATGAAGACATCTAATAACAAAATCTGGTGATACATCTAAAAACCATTGTAATATTGAAGCACTGATGAATAGAAATAACTGCTATCATATGCTATAAAAATATGGGTGATTTCAATCAATTATAAGACCTCAGGTAGTACAAAGACAATTGTGTCTGTTGTCTACATTAACAACTGAAGGAAATGCTTAATTTCAGTGAAAACTTGGTGAAAATTCATGCATGACTGTTTTCAATCCATGTTTGCAGATCAACAAATCTATTTAATGACCACCAAGGGCTGGTCAGTAAAAGTGTTAGTCACTCCATTGTTTCCGACTCTGTGACCCATGGACTGTAGCCCACCAGGCTTCTCTGTCCATGGGATTTCCTAGGGAAGATTACTGGAGTAGGCTGACATTTCCTTCTCCAGGGGTTCACAACCCAGGGATCAAACCTGTCTCCTGCATTTGTGGCTCAGATGGAAAAGAATCTGCCAGCAATGGAGGAGACCTGGATTCGAACCCTGGCTTGGGAAGATCCTTGAAGAAGGGAGTGGCTACCCACTCCAGTATTCTTGCCTGAAGAATTCCATGGACAGAGGAGCCTGGCAGGCTACAGTCCATGGGATCACAAAGAGTCAGACACAACTGAGCAACTAACACTTTTAAGGGTTGGTCAAGAACTCCGATTCTATAGTAAAATGGGTATGAGGCAGTTAAGAGGACTAAGGGGTGCTTGCTGGCACATGTTGACAGCAAAATTAGGATGCAAATATGGACTGGCAATTTCTTAGTTAGCTAATTAACAACCTGGACAGATATGAGGGTTAAATTACCCATCTTGATCACAGAATTACCAAATCTCTATTTCACTTTGTGTCATGTAGTCCAACCCAGACTGATGCTAATTACCTGTTTTAAAGAACTGATAAGAATCCCTAAGTCATTTAGCTATTTCTATATCTTAGGGTAGTCTCTTATTTAAAATATCCTTTTCATCTGTAATGAAGCAGTAATAAATCTGGAAGTGTTCCTGTAAACTCTTTATTACCTTCTTTAGTGTAAGCAGCATAATACCATCCTAGAAAAGGTGGTATTTCATTCATCAACATTTATTCAGTCCCTATTCTATGCTAATGCTGTGAGGGCTGAGTGCTAAGGAGTGACAGCTGACTTTGGTACTACCCTGCCTTTAGAGAACTCATAAATTACTGGAAGAATCAAATGGGTAAGCAAACAAATCCAACACTAATTTGTAATTCTCATAGTAAATATTATTAAACATGATCGTACTATTTTACTATTAGTACTATTGTACGAATAATATTAACTATAAGAGAGACAGTCCTTCTGAGGCTGGATGACTGCAGAAATGAAAGCCAGGATAGTTATCACAAATGTAGAGAAATGTGGAAGACAGAAGGGATGGACAGACCAGTCAAGGGGGTTAGGACATTTAGGGGCCATGCAAAGATGTGAAAAAAGGATTTCCCTGGTGATCCAGGAGTTAAGAATCTGCCTGCCAATGTAGAGGACAGTGGTTCCATCCCTGGTCAGGGAACAAGATCCCACATGCCATGGGGTAACTAAGCCTGTGTGTCATGACTACTCAGCCACCACTTTAGAGCTCGTGCTTGCTCTGAAGAGAGAGAAGCCTGTGCACCACACCAAGAGTAGCCCCATTCACTGCAACTGGGGAAAGCCTGTGTGCAGCAATGAAGACCCAGTACCGCCATAAATCAATAAATAAAAGATGTGAAAAAAGATGGCATGTTTGAGGAAAGGGGCCAGGTGGGAGGTGAGCCCAAGGACGTAATTGTAAAAGGGTCTTAGGTTTATTCTTAAGGAATCTGGATATTGTCTTGTCTGCCAGTGGTTATCTGAACCAGCATCATCAGTATCACCTGGGAATTTGTTGGAAGTACATGCTCTAGGACCCCATCACAGACCTGCACTGTGCTGGACTTAGTCATTCAGTCATATCCAATTCTTTGTGACCCCATGGACTATAGCCCCCCAGGTTCCTCTGTCCATGGAGATTCTCCAGGCAAGAATACTGGAGTGGGTTGCCATGTCCTCCTCCAGGGGATCTTCCCAACACAGGTCTCCTGAATTGCAAGCAGATTCTTTACTGTCTGAGCCACCAGGAAAGCCCAAGAATACTGGAGTGGGTAGCCTATCCTTTCTCCAGGGAATCTTCCCAACCCAGGAGTCGAACCAGGGTCTCCTGCATTGCAGGTGGATTTTTTACCAGCTGAGCTACCAAGGAAGCCCCCATCACAGACCTACTAACTCCAAAATCTAGTGGGGAGTTGGGGAGAACCTATCAATCTGTGGTTTAATAGGCCCTTCATCTGATTCCAATTTATCGTAATTTGAGAACTGTTGTGATCTATATTAGGGGGCCATAATATCAATCATAGGTTTTCAGAAAAACCATCAAAATATAGAAAAACCATCCTCTTTTTTTTCTTCAGCAGAGTGAAAGATAAGGCTAGATTTGCAAATGGAAGACTTATGCATCCACATGGAAGATGAGTGAAGGAAATGAATTTGTGAGGATGGATGGCAGCCAGTCAGACATGGGAAAGGAAGCAAGGAAAATGTCAAGGAGGATCTATTTCTTTAACTTCCTTGAGAATCTTGTGTGGAGGCTAGCACACTTGGTTTTTAATAGTGTGGCCAGAACTCACATCCCAGTTTCTTTTATTTTGCAATTACAATTTAGAAAAGGATTACACAAGCCCAGTCTTAGTGATCAATAATGCATATATTTGTGCTACTTTAGGAAACAGCCTATCCAAGACCCAAAGAACAACATACTAATCAAAAAGACCTGATATTGGGCTTCTTGTGGAAGTGATCAATTCCAGGGCAAGGGAAAAGAAATACAAGAGGATCCTGGAACATCCTTTGGTGCCACAAAGCAAAGAAATGCTTGAAAAAAGGTTGTGGGAACACTGACATGACACAGAAGTCACAACTCCTAAGAGCCATATGCTGAAACAATTTAGCAAGAAAATAATAGTACAAGTGTAACTCAGAGATAATTTGGGTTTGGTTCCAGGCCACTGCAATAAGGTGAGTGTCACAAAGCAAACCACACTTTTTCCAGTTTTTCAGTGCATATAAAAGTTATGTTTACACCATACTCTCTTAAGTGTGTACTCTTAAGTGTGCATAGTCTTAAGTGCATACTCTGTTAAGTGTACAATAACATTTTGTCTAGAAAAAATGTACATACCTTAATTAAAACATACTTTATTAGAAGTTGTGGCACATATATACAATGATACATTCGGTTCGGTTCAGTTCAGTCACTCAGTCATGTCCGACTCTGCAACCCCATGAATTGCAGCACACCAGGCCTCACTGTCCATCACCAACTCCCAGAGTTCACTCAGACTCACATCCATCGAGTCTGTGATGCCATCCAGCCATCTCATCCTAGGTCGTCCCCTTCTCCTCCTGCCTCCAGTCTCTCCCAGCATCAGAGTCTTTTCCAATGAGTCAACTCTTGGCATGAGGTGGCCAAAGTACTGGAGCTTCAGCTTTAGCATCATTCCTTCCAAAGAAATCCCAGGGTTGATCTCCTTCAGAATGGACTGGTTGGATCTCCTTGCAGTCCAAGGGACCCTCAAGAGTCTTCTCCAACACCACAGTTCAAATGCATCAATTCTTCGGCGCTCAGCCTTCTTCACAGTCCAACTCTCACATCCATACATGACCACAGGAAAAATGGTACATTACTCAGCCACAGAAAGGAGAGGATTGGAGTCAGTTCTAATGGTATGGATGAACCTAGAGCCTGTTATCAGAGAAGGCAATGGCCAGTGTTCTTGCCTTGAGAATCCCAGGGACGGGGGTGGGGCGGGGGGGGGGGGGGTGGGTGCTGGTGGGCTGCCTTCTATGGGGTCACACAGAGTCGGACATGACTGAAGTGACTTAGCAGCAGCAGAGCCTGTTATACTGATTGAAGGAAGTCAGAAACCGAAAAACAAATATCATATATTAACGCATATATATGGAATCTAGAAAGATGGTACTGATGGACTTAGTTGCAGGACAGCAGTAGAGATGCAGACAGAGAACAGGCTTGTGGACACAGTGGGGGAGGAGAGGGTGGGACAGACTGTGAGAGTAGCATTGAAATATATACAACCACCACTGTAAAACAGATAGCCATGGGAATTGGCTGTGTGACACAGGGAGCTCAAACCCAGAGCTCCGTGACAGCCTAGAGCGGTGGGATGGGGTAGGACATGGCAGGGAGATTCGAGAGGGAGGGAACATATATATCCCTATGGCCGATTCATGTTGATGTATGACAGACACCAACACGACATTGTTAAGCAATTATCCTCCAATTAAAAATAAATTTTCAAAAAGAAAAAATATTTTATTGCTGAAAAATTCTAATCAGCATCTGAGCCTTCCATAAGTTATGGTAGTAACATCAAAGTTCACTGACCACAGATCACCACAAAACAATAAAACATTTAAAAGTTTGAAATATTGTGAGACTGACCAATAGAAGTCAGCAAATGCTGTGGGAAAAGTGGTACCAATAGATGTACTTGATGCAGGGTTGCCACAAACCTTCAATTTGTAAAAGAAAACGTGATATCCTTAAATTACAATAAAGCAAAAGTTCAATAAAATGAGGTATGCTTGTACTGGATGATGATCCAGGAGCACATCACTTTTGTTGTATTCTTGCCAGAAATACACACACACACACACACACACATATAAATATATATACACACATATATATACATAAAACCTCAATCTGTATATATATATATATATATATATACACACACACATATATATACATAAAACCTCAATCTAATTATGAGAAAACATTGTACAACACATACTGAGAGCCTTCTACAATATACTGAGCAGTACTTTCATAAGTATCAAGGTCATGAAAGTAAAAAAGAGACTGAGGGCCTATCACACAAATAGGAAGAGACTAAAGCAACATGCCCACCAAATGTGTGGGATCCTGAACTACATCCTAAAGTAGAAATAAACTACTGGTGAAAATTTGGTGAAAAACAGGTGAAATGTTAAGAAAGTCTGTACTTCAGTAAATAGTATTGTAAGAGTGTTAACTCTCTGGTGTCAGTAATTGTACATTGTAAGTTTCCATGTTAGGGGAAGGTGGACAAAGACTACACAGGTGCTCTGCCTACTATTTTTACAATCTTCCTTTTAAGTCTAAATTTATTTCAAAATTAAAATTTTAAATGAAATAAATAACTTTCATCATTTGAATCCTCTTGCTGACATGCAGTTAGATGAATAACACCAGTAGTTCTTTTCTTGGGAGGTCTAATGGCTACAGCCTACTATAATTATTTGGAAGCTGCGAAGTGGAAGTGGGAAGTGTTAGTTGTTCAGTCGTGTCTGACTCTTTGTGACCCTGTGGACGTAGCCCACCAGACTCCTCTGGCCACGGAATTCTCCAGGTAAGAATACTGGAATAGGTTGCCATGCCCTTCTTCTGGGGATCTTCCTGACCCATAGATCAAACCAATGTCTCCTGCATTGTAGGCAGATTCCTTACCATCTGAGCCACAAAGGAAGACCATGAGGCTGGGAACCCTACCCAATGTTTCTTGATTTCCTAAAACCCTAGAGGCAGATTTACTTTGCAGCTTCATGAAGCTTAAACTTCAGAGCTGCTCACTTAAACAGGTCCCACTAAGTGCTAGGAGTAGCTGGGAACTGTACAATGTTCTGTCTAAGTGAGGAGAAAGCCAGGTTTCATTCACAAGCATTTCTATGTAAGCAATTTTGGTAAATTGCCTAAAGAGAGCTCAGAAGAAAGTTAAATCTCAAAGCTTCAGTAACTTGTTATGATTTCTCACTCTGAATATTCACTTGTTCACCTAAGCTTGTGTTTCTAATTGCATTTTTATAAATTGAGTTCCCAAATTATAGAAGATTCAGTTCCAACAAACCTGAATAAACTTTTGTACCTAGCACAGGTGCTCAATAAATATTTCAATTAAATTATTAGAAAAATAACCTCCACTTCTAAAATGGAGTTGATTAGTCAACTAACAGCAGACTTGGAAAGGATTAATTTGAGGAAGATTTTTGTACAATAACAATTGGCCACACAAATCCTTTAATCTTTAAAGGTACTTTTACATTTATACTCATAGCATGTTAGCACTTTCAAGATCCTTAGAGATCTTTGAACGCTTCCTTTTACAAATGTGTGAAGTCAGTCCCAAGGAGGGTAAACAATTCAAGGACACACAGCTAGTGGCAGATTGCTTGGGGGTGGAGGGGTACAAAGTACTGATTTCAGAGAAGGTCAGAGGAGGGTTGTCAGAATTTGTAATCACTCCCTGGAACAAAGTCTACTATTTTTTATTCCTCTTACTGATAACTACTATCCCAGAATAGCACAGGGTAGCTCTGTCCCTCTTTTTATGCTTTACACAATATAATGCAAGTTTGAGGGAAACAAATATTAAGCTAGCCTAGTACACCAAACTAGCTTAGCCACCAAGGTCTTTGCAAAACTCTAAAGTTTAAGCAATCAGTACAGCTGTATTCAGAGAATGAAGCAGACTAATATAGGGTAGGATTTGGAGTTGCCTCGAGATTAGAGTTAGAGGAACGTTCCTTAGAGGCTGTGCAACCTCCTCCAGGGCGGTATGTGCTCTGGAGAACACTTGATGCCCCTAGACTTTTGCAGTGACTGCAGTCTGTCACCATCTCCCAGTGACTCCAGGCTGAAACCAAATCCGCCGTGACTTCCTCCCCCCTCAGTCTGGAGCCAAGCCTAGAAATAGTTCCACTGCTGCTTGATGGCGTTTGGGAAGGGAGCAAATGTTCTACACAGTGGCGCCTGTTGGCTCTAATCAGATAAATTAAGGGGTCGAGCATGTTTCCACCATTTGGTTTAGTTTTATTTTAGTCCCAAGTCCCCTCGCTCCCATTTTAAGGCCTGGCACTTTCTCACTGGCGAAGCCCACGCTGCCTTGTCACTGAGAGAAGCTTCCTCAAGTAGAAGTACCACATACCATAGCCACCGTGAGGGACACCAAGGTCCTGCAAACCAATTGTGCAGCTGTTCTGTAACATCACAGAAGACACTTCTTTGTCTTCACATGCTTACAATCATCACCCTTCAAAAATAAACTAATGAGGTCTTCTTGGGAGAGAGAGAGCACGCTGGGTGACTTTTTAGAGTAAAAGGGCATTTCTTAAGAACGGGAGGTCAAATGGGAAGTTTGGGCAAACAGACTCTGGCTCTGTTTGTAGAGAGGATATAAGGTTAGAATTTAAGAAGAATATCTAATTTCATCTTTGAAGATAGTTGCAACTCAAATCACAATTTTTCATCCATTGCAGTAACACTCAGTTGAACCACATTCTGCTGCTATTCTGATGCTAAGTCGCTTCAGTCGTGTCCGACTCTGTGCGACCCCATAGATGGCAGCCCACCAGGCTCCTCCATTCCTGGGACTCTCCAGGCAAGAACACTGGAGTGGGTTGCCATTTCCTTCTCCAATGCATGAAAGTGAAAAGTGAAAGTGAAGTCACTCAGTCGTGTCCAACTCTTAGCAACCCCATGGACTGCAGCCCACCAGGCTCCTTTGCCCATGGGATTTGCCAGGCAAGAGTACTGGAGTGGGGTGCCATTGCCTTCTCCATGAATCACATTACCGTGATGATATTCTACTGTTTCTGACCTACAAAACTATAATTTTATATAGTTCACATAAACATGTATTTGTGTCTTCAGATAATTGGTTCAGCTCTCTCCTTTTCCTTCCCTATGTACATACGTCTTGGAATTCCTAACTGCAGGAAAAATCCCCCAAACCACAAAAAACTGCAAATGACATTGTTCTGAGGTTACTAGATTACTAAGAACCTTCCTTCTGTCATTGTAGTTGATTCAGTGCTGACATGAAACAGCTTCCCTCTGTAAATTCATATACTGCCCTCAAATATATAGAGAGAAAATACCAGCAGGTAAACATGGAATAAAAGAAAGCAATACTAATTGCCATTAGTTTTGTTTTCTCTCTCTTCCTATCTGCCTAGTTAGCTATAAACCGTGAACCGGTGATACTGACTAGAGAAAATCTTATGCCAATAAACTCATTTCATCAGTGATAAATCCACCTTTTATTTTAGAGATGAAACATTGGCATTGGAACAGCACTTAAATTTCTAGCAGAAGATTGGTTACAATGGCAGAAAAGATTGCAATTCTTGTTCCAATACATACAAGTTGTGTGTTTTAGGACAAACTGCTTAACATTTCTGGGACTTTTCAGATTCCCCAGGTGCAAAATGGAGACAATGACTGTTCTCCACTTTATAAGGCAGTTGTAAGGGTTTGATAAGATAATATACAAGTCTAACGTGATGTCTGGCCCCAGGCTCCTGGTGACCATCATTTTTTCTTCCTCTTTTTTTCTTTATTTTTGCCTGCCTTCTTTCTTTCCTTTGTTTCTTTTATAGAGTACTATGTAAAACACAAACAGCTGGCTGTTTACCCTTTCTGAAAAGAGTGAGGAGAAAGAAAAGCTGGATGGTACTTATTCCTCTATGTGTATCCCACTATCTCTCTGCTTGTATTTTCCCCATTCTGCTTCTTTGCTACCTTCCTTGGAGTTATGGAAAGAGATTATCGATCCCTGCTGCTATAGCAATTTCATGATCCTTTGAATTCAAAGGATTTGAAACCAGATAGAAAACTTGACAGTGAATCTTGATAATCAACTTTGTCTGAAAATCATTCAAAACAGCTTTCCAGAGAGGCATAAAAGACCCTCTGAGGTGTCAAGAGTATTCTATAACTTGATCTAGATGATAATAAAAATTCATTGCGCACTTTAAGTAAGTCATACCTCAATTTAAAAAAAAAAAAAAGAAAATTAGGGGAAAAAAAGCCAATTTAAGCTTCACAATTTGTTGGTTCTTTGGATAGATATCAGTAGCCTCTGACAGTGAAAGAGACAGGTAAGAGCCAAATCTTCTGGTAACCTGGCTAACTAGGTTGGAATATTATCTAAGAAGCAAATCTCAGACAGAATTCTGTCATTCATATAGACATCGATTAATCAGCAATCACAAAAGCATCCATACAGTCATACAGCCGGTTCAGGGAAGCTCTGTGAAGTCCAATACCCTGTCCTTTAGGCACAAATGAGCACATAGTGCAAATGGTGTCCCAAGTCAGATACAATGATGCTCTAGAGGCAGGATCAGCAACTTTCTGGTCAGGGCAGTCAACTCAATTCCAGGTTAATTTGTAGGGACTGGCAAAAAATCAGTCCTTGAAATAGAGCACCTTCCAAAGGGTGTGAATTATTGATTTTACCATATTTATAAACTTTTCAGAAGCCCCTGTTCTATATTTCCAGCTAAACCACATATGTTTAGGGCTTCCCTGGTGACTCAGATGGTAAAGAATCTGCTTGCAATGCAGGAGACCTGGGTTTGATCCCTGGGTCAGGAAGATCCCCACATATCTTTAACACCACTCAATAATCATTGAAAAAGTATCTCTAACTCTCCTTACAAAAAAAAGTCTTAATGACCTGAATAACTGTGATGGTGTGGTCACTCACCTAGAGGCAGACATCCTGGAGTGTGAAGTCAAGTGGGCCTTAAGAAACATTACTACAAACAAACCTAATGGATGTGATGGAATTCCAACTCAGCTATTTCAATTGCTAAAAGATGATGCTGTTAAAGTGCTGCACTCAATATGCCAGCAAATTTGGAAAACTCTGCAGTGGCAACAGGACTGGAAAAGGTCAGTTTTCATTCCAATCCCATACAAGGGCAATGCCAAAGAATGTCCAAACTACCACACAATTGCACTCATTTCACATGGTAGCAAGATAACGTCCAAAATCTTTCAAGCTAGGCTTCAACAGTATGTGAACCGAGAACTTCCAGATGTTCAAACTGGATTTAGAAAAGGTGGACAAACCAGAGATCAAACTGCCAACATCTGTTGGATCATAGAAAAGCAAGGGAATTCTAGAAGAAACATCTACTCCTGCTTCATTGACTACACTAAAGCCTTTGATGTGTGGATCACAACAAACCGGAAAATTCTTAAAGAGATGGGAATACCAGACCTCCTTACCTGCCTCCCAGAAACCTATATTCAGATCAAGATGCAACAGTTAAAACCAGACATGGAACAATGGACTGGTTCCAAAGTGAGAAAGGAGTACCTCAAGGTTGTATATTGTTACCTTCATATCACAAGTTTATAAAGGAGTTTATAAATATGGTAAAAATCAATAATTCACATCCTTTAGAAGGTACTCTATTTCAAGGACCGATTTTTCGCTAGTCCCTACAAATGAACCTGGTATTCAGTTGACTGCCCTGACCAGAAAGTTGCTGATCTTGCCTCTAGAGCATCGTTGTATCTGTCTTGGGACACCGTTTGCACTACGTGCTCATTCGTACCTAAAGGACAGGGAATTGGACTTCACAGAGCTTCCCTGAACCGGCTGTATGACTGTATGGATGCTTTTGTGATTGCTGATTAATCGATGTCCTTTTAACTTATATGCAGAGTACATCATGTGAAATGCCGGGCTGGATGAAGTACAAGTTGGAATCAAGACTCTAGGGAGAAATATCAACAACCTCAGGGACGTAGATGACACCACCCTAAAGGCAGACAGTTTAGAGGAACTAAAGAGCCTCTTGATGAAGGTGAAAGAAGAAAGTGAAAAAGATGGCCTAAAACTCAACATATAGAAAACTAAGATCATGGCATCTGGTCCCATCACTTCATGGCAAATTGATGAGGAAAAACTGGAAATAGTCACAGAGTTTATTTTCCTGGACTCCAAAATCACTGCAGACAGTGACTGCAGCCACAAAATTAAAAGATGCTTCCTCCTTGGAAGAAAAGCTATAACATAGACAGTGTATTAAAAAGCAGAGACATCACTTTGCTGACAAAGGTCCATCTGTTCAAAGCAATGGTTTTCCCAGTAATTATGTAAAGGTATAAGAGTTGGGTTATACAGAAGGCTGAGCACCAAAGAACTGATGCTTTCGAACTGGTGCTGGGGAAGACTCCCGAGAGTCCCTTGAACTTCAAGGAGATCAAACCAGCCAATCCTAAAGGAAATCAACCCTGATATTCATTGGAAGGACTGATGTTGAAGGTGAAGCTCCAATATTATGGGCCACCTGATGAGAGGAGCCAACTCATTGGAAAAGACCTTGATGGGGGCAGGAGGAGAAGCGGACAGGAGAGGACGAGATCATTGAATGGTATCATTGACTCAAGGGACATGAGTTTGAACAAACTCTGGCAGATAGTGAAGGACAATGAAGCTTTATGTGCTGCAGTCCATGGGGTCGCAAAGAGTCAGACACAACTGAGTGACCGAACAACTCCCCTTACACAAGTTAATGAACTCTCTAATGTGAATTCAAAGAGCCACATTTGCAGGCTTTATTGTCCCTGGAATCCACACTCATTGAAGTTTCAAATGCTAAGGAACAATTTCTTAGCATTCCTGCTCCTAAGAAATACATTAAAAGAAACTATGTGCAAGTGTATCATACTCCCTGTTGTAAAGTATTTAAGTATTTAAAATTAAACATGAACAATACATTTGGTATGTGTTATATATCTATAAAGTCTGCATTTCATACTCAAGTACACACCTTGGACTGTTGAAACAGCAATAAAAATGACTCTCCAAGCATCAACATTGACTCCCATTCTCCCCTCCTCTACCCTGCTCTCCAGGAACAGAAGTTTAGATCTAAACCTTGGGCAAAATGGAGTCATAAGACACATATACCTGAACCCATAAATTATAAAGATTTAGTAAAAAAAAAAAAAAAAAGCACTAGAACAAACACTTTCTCGTAGTACTTTGTGTTCCTCCTAGAATTCTCCTCTATAAGTGCTTTTTCTCTCTCCTCTTTCTCCCCTGCAGCTGGCTGGTATGGTAAATGGGACTTGGAAGCATCTCCCGTCCTATTTTGGATGTCAGATGAGACCTGAAAGTGAAAGTCACTCAGTCCTGTCTGACTCTTTGCAACCCCAAGGACTATACAGTCCATGGAATCTCCAGGCCAGACTACTGGAGTGGGTAGCCGTTCCCTTCTCCAGGGGATTGTCCCAACCCAGGGATTGAACCCAGGTCTTCCGCATTACAGGCAAATTATTTATCAGCTGAGTCGCCAGGGAACCCAAGAATACTGTAGTGGGTAGCCTATCCCTTCTCCAGCAGATCTTTCTGACCCAGGAGTCAAACCAGTGACTTGGAATCATTGTAGGCAGATTCTTTACCAGCTGAGCTACCAGGGAAGCCTGAGACCTAGTAGAACCAAACAAAGGTCAACTAAGGTTCAGGCCAGTTCTGATTGGGGAATTAAGGATACAGTCTCCATTTTCTGTATGTTTCCTTACCTCCTTCTCTATTAATTAAATGTAAGCTGCAAAGCCTCATTAAGACCTCAGCAAAAGGAAAACAGAAGCAGGTTCTTTTCACCTGCATCAAATCTTAAGGTAAAAAATTAAAAGCAAATCTAAGGTAAAAGAGTCATCAAACTCATATTGATTGGACAAAGTAAGATAAAAGATCACAGGGATTCAGAGGGATTCAAAATCAAATCCCTAAAGACAAAGAAGTTGTATGCAAACTTGGAGCATTTCTCAGGATTCTAGCAAGAGTGGCTATGCAGTGTCATCAAGACCCAAGTTTGCACCCACACACCTAGACACTTATCCTATCAACTATTTATAGTTTTTGCCATTTATCATCTGTCTGAACAAGAATTATAACAAAGAAGAGAGAGAAAACAAACTGGTATATCCACTAGTAAAATTCATACTCAAACTTGGCAGGGCAAGTACAAAATTTTACAAATTCTACCATAACATTAACATTGCCTTTGTTGAAACAATGAATAAATGGGTGACATCAGTTCCAAAAGATATTTCACTGAGATCAGGCACTTAAAAACCTCTACACTGAAGTCTGCTTCAAATAAAGCACTATATTTTTGAGCAATCTAGATTTCTAGTTGGAAAGTCTTCCTGGTTGCAGATGTCCCATTTCCCAGCACCGTTTTCCTGGAATTTTTCCTCATTCATTTTATTCTGAACTGCTCAGGAGAAAAGAATATTGTTCACATAATCTCTGAGAATGGAGAACAAACAGATTCAGAAATGAGAGTTTGGAAATATTCTGCTGGTGTTCAGCTTAATACCAGAGTTGAAGCTTTGTCCCTTTCCCTTTTAATCCTTCACACAATCAACAAGATGTGTTTCAGGACTAATTACACAAATACCAGCCTAAAAGCCTCATTATACTTTACAATAACCTTCAATTAAATGCAATGGTATTGAATTTGAAAGAGAGCTTTGCACTGACTCAAAAGCTCCAGTTGGAAACAAAATGTGCTTGTCCAGAGAGGTCCATGCGAAATGTTAGGTCTTAATAATTTCAAAGAGACCCTCAGATCTTTACAAACATTTGTCATTAAATTTAGTTATTAAAAGCACTAAATTTTTAAAATATTTAAATCATTCTGGGTGCATGTTAATTCTTATTATGAGTTACTTATTTGATTTGCAGCATTTACTAAATAAACTGATATTTACACTTTAAAGAAAAACCCTGCAACTGTTGGATAATAAAATCATTATGAAATTAATTAAGATTAAAATCAGAAACCCATCAATAAGGAAAGTAGCAAAACTGAGTTGAGGCATTTCTCATGAGCTGGTGTTTCCTCAGTGTAGGAAACACTAGAATGTGGCTTAGTCCTCTACCCCTACTCTAATTGGAACTCATCTACTATTTATGCAATAAATGTTTACTAAACACTTCTGCCAGGTGTATCCGAGTTCTGACACCCACAATCCAGTGTGACAGTAGCTTTACCAATAACTGGAAACCCCTGAGACATTCCCCTACTATATGAATGACGCTTACTACCTTTGAAGGAAATTAGAACCCCACCAAGAACAGGACATTTGGAGTAAATTCCATGGGAAATATAGGAACTATGGGGAAGCAACACTAGTCACTATTTATCACAATCATGGAAGAAGTCAACCAGAAGGGGAAAAAAAATTTCTCCTGTCCCTGACCCATTCACTAAAATCCCCTCAATCAGAAGATAAGATGGAAATGACAAAAGGATGGAGCAGTAACTGTGGGAATAACTCCAATCTTGCCTGAATCTCCAGGTTAGTACAGGAGTCTACACTGAATGGGGATCCATGAACTTTCTACAACCCACATGTAAAGGCTGGATGGTTAGGTAAAATTGCTAGAAATCTTGTTTTGAAATTTTCATTCAAGGACATGAACCATAAATCCAAATAAAGATTTAAAGGGGCATAAGAAACCTTAGGTGTAACGGATATACTTATTATATTGACTGAGGTGGTTTCACAGATACAGATGTGGATAGATATATACATTGATAACACACTGTACATTTAAACATATTCAGTCTATTACTTACCAATTAAGCCTATTAAAGCAGCTTTAAAAAGTAATTTGATGTAGATTAATAACATGGAAAAGTAATTTGAGGAAGAAGACAAAATTTTCAATGGATTTTAGAGTTATGTGAATAATTATTAATATAAAAATGTTTTTTGAAGAAGATTCATAATAAAAGATAATGCTCTGAATCTTCAATTCCAGATTGCATCAACAAATTCTAGGAAATGAGAAGGTAAATGTGTACTTAAATGTTTAGACATCAGGGGGAAGCCAGTAAAACTGCTTAATTGTTAAAGTTCACAATGAAATATATTTGTAAGTATCTTTAATGTAAAGTTATCCAATGAGGAGTATAAAACTCCTAACTAGCAAAAAAAGACAAAAAAAATTTTTTAAATGATCAACTTTCAAAGACAGAAGGGTTTATGTACACTAGATTCATTTTTAATAAAATTATAGTGAAAAGATAAAATATATATAGTTGATACTAGCGACACTAATCTCCCTTCTTTAATGTGATTTTATTGGGAACACTTAATACTACCAGAAAGCACTACAACATTGGCTTCCAGAATATTTTACAATCATGTCACTTAGCATAGGCATGTTCTGTGAATATTAATAGCCTGATTCCAAGCTGTTCATCAGCAGTGACCTTCAAGCATGCTAAGTACCCTTTGCAAAGCTTGAATTTAGAGAAAGAGATCTTATAGCTGAGAATTTAATTTTTTCTTTACAATATAAAAATGAGAGAACTGGAAGGAATAAGGAGGTACCTGGCTTCTTCTTTTTATCATAAAATTAGCACTAAATGTATTTTAATTTAAATATAACCATCAACACATTTGAAAAGATACTTCTCCAAAATGGAATCATTGGAAAAAACATCCTTCTGCATAGCATGGTTACTGTACAACTACAGAGGCTGTCCCTTGAGATTTTAGCATAGGCATAGAGAAATAGATCAAAAGGAAACAGTAAAAACTCCAGAAACATTACAAAGTATATGGAAACTTGTTTATAGTGGGAAAAACAGACTGTTCAATACGTAGACTCGACATTTTATTTCTATGTAAAGAAAAATCACTATTTTACACCCAAAAACACAGAAATATAGAAGACAATATAGGAAATATTAATACCTTAAAGAATTTGGATTAGGAAATAATTTCTTTCGAATGATTTCTTAACCAAAAACCACACCCTTTAAAAGAAATGGTTAGTAAAACTGACAACTTCGAAATTAGAAACCTGTATACAACAACATATGAATAAAAAGGTCTATCACAAGGAGAGCATATTTACAAGCCATATAATAATTATTTGTATTCAGAATAAAGAGCTCATTCAAATGGATAAGAAAAAGGCAAAAAAACCTAACCATAAAATGGGCAAAGGTTATATACATACAATTCACAAAAGATAACTCTAAATGGCCAATAAGCATATCAATAGTAATGTTCAACCTCATTAATAATTAAAATGCTAAGTAAAGTAAGAATATTAATTTATCCTATTCAGATTGAAATATATTTTTAAAATCTAATTATTTCCCAAGTTTTAGTGAGAACTTGGAACTCTCAAATATGACAGGACAATGAAGTCTGTCTTAGGAGATCAATCCAACAATATGTAGTAAAGTTAATACCTGTATCCTATGAACTAGCAAGTCCATTCTATATATCTTAAAGAAACTCTTGCAGGTATACAAAGACATATATATAAGAATGCTCAAACAGCTTCAACAGGAGAACAGATAAATAAATTATGTGATATTTGACCAGTGAAATATTATAGTCATGAAAATGACTGATTTGAGCATCATGTATCAATATGGATAAATCTCAAACAATGCTAAATGTATGAAGCAAGATACAGAAGTGTATGCATAATTTATTATAGGTCCCTATATTTTTATATGCATTCAGTTCAGTTCAATCACTCAGTCGTGTCTGACTATTTGCAACCCCATGGACTGCAGCACACCCTGTCCATCACCAACTCCCGGAGTCCACCCAAACCCATGTCCATTGAGTCGGTGATGCCATCCAGCCATCTCATTCTCTATCATCCCCTTCTCCTCCTGCCCTCAATCTTTCCCAGCATCAGGGTCTTTTCAAATGAGTCAGCCCTTCGCATCAGGTGGCCAAAGTATTGGAGTTTCAGCTTCAACATCAGTCCTTCCAATGAACACCCAGGACTGATCTCCTTTAGGACGGATTGGTTGGATCTCCTCACAGTCCAAGGAACTCTCAAGAGTCTTCTTCAACACCACAGTTCAAAAGCATCAATTCTTCAGCGTTCAGCTTTCTTTATAGTCCAACTCTCACATCCTTACATGACTCCTGGAAAAACCATAGCTTTGACTAGATGGACCTTTGTTGGCAAAGTAACGTCTCTGCTTTTTAATATGCTGCCTAGGTTGGTCATAAATTTTTTGGCTGCAATCACTGCAGTGATTTTGGAGCCCCCCCAAAAAATTAAGTCTCTCACTGTTTCCACTGTTTCCCCATCTATTTGCCATGAAGTGTTTGGACTGTATGCCATGATTCTAGTTTTCTGAATGTTGAGCTTTAAGCCAACTTTTTCACTCTCCTCTTTCACTTTCATCAAGAGGCTCTTTACTTTTTCTTCGCTTTCTGCCACAGGGTGGTGTCATTTGCATATCTGTGGTTGTTGATATTTCTCCCGGCAATCTTGCTTCCAGCTTGTGCTTCATCCAGCCCAGCTGGATATGCATTAAATACTTTACAATTTTATAGGCAAGGAAACAGAATAAAGACCTTTATTATGAATACAGAAAGTAAACAACCAGTATTCTTTTTCACTGTGTCCTATGACAGCTATAATAGGCACGGAGTTAACTCAAAGTCCAGAATGGGTTTTATGTTAACCAAAATTTCTTGAGAGAGAATTTATATTTACATAAGAGTTGACTCATTGGAAAAGACTCTGATGCTGGGAGGGATTGGGGGCAGGAGGAGAAGGGCAAGACAGGGAATGAGATGGCTGGATGGCATCACTGACACGATGGGCGTGAGTCTGAGTGAACTCCGGCAGTTGGTGATGGACAGGGAGGCCTGGCGTGCTGCGATTCATGGGGTCGCAAAGAGTCGGACACGACTGAGTGACTGAACTAAACTGAAGTGATGGTTATCTGTTTTAAACCACACACAAACAATCTCCTTTCCCAAAGAGGTAGGAGTCTGACAACATTAAAAGCAAGCAAGTAATGCAGAGGCCTCGAGAATATCCCTTTAAAGTTGCTCAGTGAATCACAGTGTTTTGTGGCACATCTGTTAGAGGCTGCATTTGAAAGTGTTAAAAAAAAAAATCGAAAGAAAGGGAAAAAAGATATCAACTGGACGAACTAGGGAAGGCTAACTCTATGTAAGTAGGGTTGCAAGATTTAGCAGGTGCTTCGTTAAGATTGAATTTCAGATAAAATAATTTTCTAGTATAAGTATATCCTAATATAAAGCCTCCCTCATAACTCAGAAATTCATTCTAAACATGGGAATTTCTGCTAGGAAGTAATGTGGAGTTCAGTTCAGTTCAGTTCAGTCGCTCAGTCATGTCTGACCATTTGCAACCCCATGAACCGCAGACAGGCCTCCCTGTCCATCATCAACTCCTGGAGTCCACGCAAACCCATGTCCACTGAGTCGGTGATGCCATCCAGCCATCTCATCTTCTGTCATCCCCTTCTCCCACCCTCAATCTTTCCCAGTATCAGGGTCTTTTCAAATGAGTCAGCTCTTCACATCAGGTGGCCACAGTATTGGAGTTTTCAGCTTCAACATCAGTCCTTCCAGTGAACACCCAGGACTGATCTCCTTTAGGATGGACTGGTTGGATCTCCTTGCAGTCCAGGGGACTCTCAAGAGTCTTCTCCAACACCACAGTTCAAAAGTGTCAGTTCTTCACCTCTCAGCTTTCTTCACAGTCCAACTCTCACATCCATACATGACCACTAGAAAAACCATAGCCTTGACTAGACAGACCTTTGTTGGCAAAGTAATGTCTCTGCTTTTGAATATGCTCTCTAGGTTGGTCATAACTTTCCTTCCAATGTGGAGTAGAAAAGAAAAATATAAAGTAGACAGGAAAAACAGAGCTTGACTACTTATAAGAGTGACTAAGACAGGATGTGTTAAGAACCTGACTCACAGCAGTTACTCACTGAATAGCTTTTAAAAACCAATTTAACATTATGAATACGCAATACGACAGCTGCTTTACCAATATTGGGGCTATAAAGATGAATTGTTTAAAATGATCTCTTGTTCCAAAAGAGCTCACTTTTTGTGTGCGGAAGATATTTACAAATCACATAAGTAAACAATCACAGCACAGCTTGCAACGTTCTGTAACAGAGTTGTGTGTGAAATATGTAGTCAACCACCCAATCAGAGATCATCAACAGACTTTCCATTTCTTTTACGTCAAATGCCTAAGCCTTCCATTTAAGGGCCTCCAGGATCTAGCCTGGAGATATCTCTGTGGCTTCATATTCTACCGCTTGCTCTGTACACGTTCTTCAACTCTCACATTTCCTTGAACATATCATGTCTTTTAGGGTCACGTGCTTTAGGTCACACTGTTCGCACCAGACCTTTTTCTTACTCTCTAATCAAAATCCAACACAACCTTTGAGGTCTAATGCAAACCACACTTCCTTCCCAAAATTTCACCCATTCCCCTCAGTCAGAATTAGTCTCTCCCTCCCCTATTCTACTCAGAAAGTTCACTTAGACCACTGTTGGGGAACTTAAAACTCAATGGCTTTAAGAATATTTAACCCTCTCTGTTACCTGCACTAGACCATGAGCAGGCACACAATTTATTCATCTTTGTACCACCCTACACACAGCAGATGTGCGTGTTCAGTAAATGCTTGTGGTGCCTTTCCAGATGGATCTAGGCTATTATTTCTGTGCATGCAAATAAACAGTCATGATGACAAAAATCCTTTCTCAGGTGCCGAAGGATAAAGTTTTTTAATCCAGTTGAAACATGAAAATTTGACATACATTTTTATATGAAGTAATTTAAAACTGACAATATAATATATCCCCATATAGATGGAAAGATAACTAGTATATATTGTGAAACAAAACCAAAAAATATCACATAATATGTAAAATATAATCTTGTTTTTATAAAAAATACCATTTTTAAATTATTACTAATATTAGGCTATATATAGAAAATATGAAAAATATATGCTAAAATATTATTACTGGGAATGGAATTATGGGAAATATATTTTTTCTAAATTATAGACTTCTACAGTATTTAAATGTACAGGTGTTAGTTACACGAAAGAAAAACAACAAAAATTTTAATAAAATACATTAACCCAAAGACTCACATCGTGGAGTCTTATGCCCACTATTGCTTTTTTTCTTTTTTTTTTAATTGCAAGATAATTTGCTTACAATGTTGTGTTAGCCTCTGCCATACATCAACAAGAATCAGCCACAGGTCCACTATTGTTTTCATGTTAAAATTTTTACTTTTGTCTGGCATTAAAAATAAGACTTTTCTGAAGGTAAATGAGTGGCAATAATTTTACTGTTTAAAAAACCCAAACACTTCCTCTTCCTTTCTTCTCTTCCCTGTTGGAGTCCCCAAGGAAACGACCACCTGGTATCAGGACCTTAGGACTCATACAAAACACAAAAATAGTCAACTAAAATTTACTTCCTGGGTTTTTTTTTTTTTCCCTGTGCTTATTAGTCTGACCTTATTAGGTACCTGTATTTTGGTCCAATCCTCCTTAACGTTAGTTGAAAGAAATTTTTCTCTAATACTCACATAATGAGTCAAGGGCAGTATTGATTTAGCAGAAGGATGAGGAAAGCACTTCAATATCTCCCTACCTCCCCTGGGCAGGTTAAGGAGAACTTAATTTCAACCTGAAGTGGTGAACTATCCTGAGATGAAGCCCCTTTAACTGAATTGATGGAAGCAAGCTAACTGCGGTCTCAAAGAGAAAGTACATCTTCTGTGAACCAGTTCACAAGAGTTTGGCACAGAGGGCAGGGGCGCCAATGTAGGGGAGTGAAAAGCAGAACAGCTTCCTGAGCTGATAAGGAAATTAAAAATCATCCCAGAACTATCACCTATCAAATGCTCTTTTCAATACTTAAGGTATTGCTGAGAAAGTAAAAAAAGAAGTATATCTCATCTTGAAATGTTCTTGAATGTTCAGTGTTTAATTTGGGGAACCTCTTGATTTTGGGACAGGCTTCCCTGATGGCTCAGACAGTAAGGAATCTGTCTGCAATGAAAGAGACACCAGTTCGATCCCTGGGTTGGGAAGATTCCCTGGAGAAGGAAATAGTAACCCACTCCAGTATTCTTGCCTGGAGAATCCCATAGACAGAGGAGCCTGGTGGGCTACAGTCCATAGGGTCACAAAGAGTCAGAAACGACTGAATGACAAACACTTTACTTTTGATCTTGGACAGCTGTGAAGAGTTTCCCTCTCCCAGTGTCCTGCGAGGGAACTGAATGACAGGTGAATTCCAACTGGAACTGAGATGATCAGCAATCTCTCTCCCACTTAAGATTAGGAAGAATCAACATTACAAAAATATAGCTCCTTTCAACAAATGCCATGGGAATAAATAGAATAGAGATGTGGGACATTCAACTTTTTTTCAGAAGTGTTATAGAATCGCTAGATGATTTTGGTTCTCACCAACATGATACTTTCACTGAGTATTCCTTGTATTCAAAGCTCCCTTCATTTATTAATGTATTCATCCCTTTATTCGGTGAATATATATTCAGTGCTCACTATGTCCAAAGCACTGCTAAGTACTCATGATACCATTTCACAGATGCTTTTAACCCACAGACACCAATTATAAGTTTTTGCTTCTACTCAATTGTTACTATTTAGTCACTAAGTCATTTCTGACTCTTCTTCAAGGAGAGGGAAAAATGGATATTATTCCTTCTCCTTTGCATCCTGGCTGCCAGCTCTCATTTCGGTGTGCATGGGTCTGGCTAGCAATAGCACTGATTTAATTAGTTACCTTTAATCTGTATAAACTGATTCAATGGTGGGTAGGAATATTTGTGAATTGAGAGTCAATAAGTTTTCAATTGCACTTTCAGGCCCTCTCATACAGGAAAAATATTCTTTAATTTAATGCAGTAAGTAGTTCATAAACTTTACATTAGAATCACCTGGAAGATTCTTTAAAATTCTGATGTCCAGAAGCAATGGAGAGCAGACAGAGAGAACAAATTTATGGACACGGGGCTGGAGGGTATGGAGAGGGTAGTGAGTAGCATGGAAACATATACAACTGCCCATGGTAATTTGCTGTATGACTCAGAGAAATGAATTGGGATTCTGTAACAATCTAGAGGGGTAGGAACAGGTGGGAGGAAGGTTCAAGAGGGAGGTAACATATGTATACCTATGGCTGACTCAAGTTGATATATGGCAGAAACCAATACAACATTGTAAAGCAATTATCCTTTGATTAAAAGTAAATAATTAAAAAAAGATTCTGATGCCCAGGCTGTAATCAGAATTTCTGGGAATGAGACCAAGCATCAGTGTTTTTTAACAACTCCCCAAGTAATTCCAATGTGCAGTCAAGGTTGAGAACCAATGGTTCAATGAAACTTGGGACAACTATATTTTTGCATCTGGGATTTATTTTTCCTTTTTTTCATTTGCAGGGTTTGGTTTTTGTTTTGTCTGTTTGTTTACCATATTGCTGACAGCTAGAATGCTAGAAATTTCACCCCATAATATTGAGATGTCATTTTCTTAAAATCATAGAGATTTAAATATAGTCATTAGAATAGGATAGCCACTCCAGCATAGCCAATACCCAGTGTCAAAACCTGTATTTCTGCAACTAAGGGTAGTATCCTCACAGACTATATGAGGGAACTTTCAAAGTACTTGCAGAAAATTAATCTGTAGATCTCTGAGCACCTGCCTGGTGATAAAAGTGCAGTAACTCTACCACATACAGGAAAAAAACTAGCCACTATTGGAACGTCCCTTCCTTTATCTTTTCTTTCTTTCTTTTGCTGAACTATTCTGTAACACTAGAAAGGCAAACAGAGCAGAAGAGCAAATAACTGTTAAATGTTTGTGCTTCAAAGATTATTTAGAATATGTGAGGAAGCAGTTTAGAAATTTTTAATTCTCCCTTTTGTGAACCTAGATTTCTTCTTCAAGGTCTTTATTTTTAATACTCATGTTTTTATACTTCAACCAAGCATTATAGCCATACAAAACATTAGACCAAAAATGACTTGATGCAACCAATGCAGTTTTACAGATCAAAGAGAGAAAGGGGCACATTTGATTTCAGTCAAAATGATCACTTGGATAAAAGGAGAAATCAATGTTGTCAGCAGCAGAGGCATATATAAAAACATGGAAACTCCGATTTTAAAAATCACATAAAATGTTGTTTGCACTCATGTTGACTGTTGTTATATTAATATCTCAGTTCTCACCATCAAGTAGCCAAACTATGATTCTCAAAAGATCTCACCATTTCACTCAAATTTTTAAAATTATGAATTGTTTTGCAAAGTACAAATAGTAAAACAAAAATCTATATAAGTACCATATAGCTCAAGATATAAAACATTACAACTACAACTAAATCCATCTATCTACCCCCCATATCTTATTCACCGCCACTCCTTCTTAGAAGGAACATTACTATATTAAATTTGAGGTTTGTAATTTTCATGTATATTGTGTTTTCATTCTGTCTGTTTAGACCATAGACAATATAATACTGGTTGGACGTTTTAGGCTATAAATGGAGTCAGACACTGTGTATGCTTGTATAAACTGCTTTTTATCTTTCAGCATAATGCTTGTGAGATTCACCTAAGTTGATGTATGTACTATTTTATTGATTTTTGCTTCTGTAGAATATTCTGTTATATGAATTATATCAATATTTTATGTTGGTAATGGTTTATGTTGTCATCCATTTGTGCTTTTGCTTTTATGCTTTCCGAATTTTTCACTCCAACAACGTTGCAGTACACATTTTTGCATATGAGGTAATATATAAATACCCAGGACTGGAATTACTGGTCCATAGAAAGTACACAATTTCAACTCCAATCCACAAAGTAGTTATACCATAAATGTACACTCCCACAAGCACTGGATCAGAGTTCTTGGTTTTAATTTTCTGGTAGTGCTCTAAAATTATCTTTAGCAAAGCCTAGCCACCAAATCATGTAAATGAGAATCACAATAAATGGTATTTTTAAGATATAAACTGTCACTTGATACTCCATTGTTAAAGAAGGATCTTATGTGTTTTGAACCTTTTAAGGAAAAATAACTTGTGTAGGCATTACTGGAGTGTGGATATTTTTTAAATTCCAAAATTTTACAGATAAGTAAGATATAAATTTAACAACAGTAGTTAGGTCCATAGGGACAACATTTATAGAATAGTTCTGGAAATGGATTCTAACTAATGTAAGTAGGTAAAGGATTAAAATGCCTATTCTGTGTATTAGGCATTAAACTTAATGGCCAGAATAAATTTCAACAAATGCAAATTCTTAAAAAAAGAGAGAGAAGAAGAAAGGGATAAAACTGCCCATTTGTGAAAGTGAAAGAATTGTCTGGTTTGTGTTGAATGGGTTTCAAGTCTGATAGGCATCTACCCAGACTATGAAAGTTAAAAATTAACAGCATGTTTTTTTTTATTATTAAAATTGATGTGTATTTCTGAAGGCTGAAAATTGTGTAAGTCACAGCACAAAACCAGACCTCAGGTTCATGAGGGGAAAAAACAGATTCCTTTATTTTTTTCATTCTTTCACTCAAAAAAAAAAAATGTTACTGGAGAACTTCCTGTGTTTTTCCATTGTGTAGGTACAGTGGGCCCAAGGGGAGCTCTGTGCATGCAGAAATTGATTTTAGTAAGCACAAACAATGTTTTTTTCTCACATGCAGATGTCTATTACATTGTCTCTGGGTCCTGAGATATTTTCTTATGAGAGAGCTGATGTTGCTATTAGCTGACTGAGGGAGAGAAACAGAAACAAGAGGGAAAAACCCAGAAACTAAAAAACACAACCACATTGGGATTTGAAGAAGCTGGCCTCCAAAATGGCCTCCAATGATTCTTACCTCCTGGTTTTCACACCTTATGTAGTCCCCTCCCGCATCAAATAGGACTGACATAAATAACTATGTTGAGGATAAAAGTGTGTGACACCTGAGGCTAAGCTATGAAAGACTTTGCAGCTTCAGCTTCCTGTCTTGAATCACTTGCTGTGTGGGAAGCCAGCAGTCATTTTGTGAAAACACTCATCCAGCCACACAGAAAACCCACATGGCAGGGAACTGAGAGCTCCTGTCAACATCCCTACTAGCTAGCCATAGGCGTGGACCACCGGCGCCTTTGCAGATGACTGCAGCCCCAGACGCCATCTTAGTTAAAACTTTATGAGAGTCTCTGAGCCAGAAATACTCATTTAAGCTGGTTGTGAGTTCCCAATTCATGGAAACTATGTGAGATGAATGTTTATTGTTGCTTCAAGCTGTTACACATGTTGGGGTAGTTTGCGATACAGCAACAGATGACTAATACAAGGTTGGAAAGATAAATAAGACCAACTCTCTTTCTTCCTGTCTCCAAAACTGTAATATATGTTTCTCTTGGCTTCCCTGGTGGCCCAGACAGTAAAGAGTCTGCCTGCAATGCAGGAGACCTGGGTTCAGTCTCTGGGTCAGGAAGATCCCCTGGAGAGGAAATGGCAACCCACTCCAGTATTCTTGCCTGGAAAATCCCATGGATAGAGGAGCCTGGAGGGCTACAGTCCATGGTGTCTCTAACAGTTGGACACGACTGAACAACTATCATTTACTTTTTCTATTTAAAGGATTATAGGACTTCCCTAGTGGCCCAGTGATTAAGAATCTGCTTGCCAATGCAAGAAACACAGGTTCAACCCCTGGTCTGGGAAGATCCACATGCCACAGGGTAAATAAACTCGTGTGCCATAACGACTGAAGCCTACCCTAGAGCCCGTGTTCACCAAGAGAAGCCATTGTAATGAGATATCCATGCACCACAAGAGAGTATCCCTGCTCAACACAACTAGAGAAAGCCTGCACAGCAACAGACCCAGCACAGTCAAATATTAGTTAGTTAATATTTGAAAAAGGATTATAAGTCTCTAAGAGAGAAAAATATCTAAGACATTAGCCTCAGGAAAAAACCTTGCACAGTACAAAGAAAAATGTATCACCCAAAATAAGCCTATTCATTTATTTACTCAACAAATATTTATTGAGCATAATACAAGAAGACTCTACACATGGACATCACCAGATGGTCAACAATGAAATCAGATTGATTATATTCTTTGCAGCCAAAGACAGAGAAGCTCTATACACTCAGCAAAAACAAGACCAGGAGCTGACTGTGGCTCAGATCATGAACTCCTTATTACCAAATGCAGACTTAAATTGAAGAAAGTAGGGAAAACTGCTAGACCATTCAGGTATGACCTATATCAAATCCCTTATGATTATACAGTGGAAGTGAGAAATAGATTTAAGGGCCTAGATCTGATAGATAGAGTGCCTGATGAATTTTGGAATGAGGTTCGTGACATTGTACAAGAGACAGGGATCAAGACCATCCCCATGGAAAAGAAATGCAAAAAAGCAAAATGGCTGTCTGGGGAGGCCTTACAAATAGCTGTGAAAAGAAGAGAGGTGAAAAGCAAAGGAGAAAAGGAAAGATATAAGCATCTGAATGCAGAGTTCCAAAGAATAGCAAGAAGAGATAAGAAAGCCTTCCTCAGTGATCAATGCAAAGAAATAGAGGAAAACAACAGAATGGGAAAGACTAGAGATCTCTTCAAGAAAATTAGAGATACCAAGGGAACATTTCATGCAAAGATGGGCTCGATAAAGGACAGAAATGGTATGGACCTAACAGAAGCAGAAGATATTAAGAAGAGGTGGCAAGAATACATGGAAGAACTGTACAAAAAAGATCTTCACAACCCAGATAATCACGATGGTGTAATCACTCATCTAGAGCCAGACATCTTGGAAAGTGAAGTCAAGTGGGGCCTTAGAAAGCATCACTATGAACAAAGCTAGTGGAGGTGATGGCATTCCAGTTGAGCTGTTTCAAATCCTGAAAAATGATGCTATGAAAGTGCTGCACTCAATATGCCAGCAAATGTGGAAAACTCAGCAGTGGCCACAGGACTGGAAAAGGTCAGTTTTCACTCCAATTTCAAAGAGAGGAAATGCAAAAGAATGCTCAAACTACCGCACAGTTGTACTCATCTCACATGCTAGTAAAGTAACGCTCAAAATTCTCCAAGCCAGGCTTCAGCAATACGTGAACCATGAACTTCCTGATATTCAAGCTGGTTTTAGAAAAGGCAGAGGAACCAGAGATCAAATTGCCAACATCCGCTGGATCATGGAAAAAGCAAGAGAGTTCCAGAAAAACATCTATTTCTGCTTTATTGACTATGCCAAAGCCTTTGACTGTGTGGATCACAATAAACTGTGGAAAATTCTGAAAGAGATGGGAATACCAGACCACCTGACCTGCCTCTTGAGAAATCTGTATGTAGGTCATGAAGCAACAGTTAGAACTGGACATGGAACAACAGACTGGTTCCAAATAGGAAAAGGAGTATGTCAAGGCTGTATATTGTCACCCTGCTTATTTAACTTATATGCAGAGTACATCATGAGAAACGCTGGACTGGAAGAAACACAAGCTGGAATTAAGATTGCCGGGAGAAATATCAATAACCTCAGATATGCAGATGACACCACCCTTATGGCAGGAAGTGAAGAGGAACTAAAAAGCCTCTTGACGAAAGTGAAAGAGGAGAGTGAAAAAGTTGGCTTAAAGCTCAACATTCAGAAAACGAAGATCATGGCATCCAGTCCCATCACTTCATGGCAAATAGATGGGGAAACAGTGGAAACAGTGTCAGACTTTATTTTTTTGGGCTCCAAAATCACTGCAGATGGTGACTGCAGCCATGAAATTAAAAGACGCTTACTCCTTAGAAGAAAAGTTATGACCAACCTAGATATTATGTTCAAAAGCAGAGACATTACTTTGCCGACTAAGGTCCGTCTAGTCAAGGCTATGGTTTTTCCTGTAGTCATGTATGGATGTGAGAGTTGGACTGTGAAGAAAGCTGAGCCTCAAAGAACTGACGCTTTTGAACTGTGGTATTGGAGAAGACACTTGAGAGTCCCTTGGACTGCAAGGAGATCCAACCAGTCCATTCTGAAGGAGATCAACCCTGGGATTTCTTTGGAAGGAATGATGCTAAAGCTGAAACTCCAGTACTTTGGCCACCTCATGCAAAATGTTGACTCATTGGAAAAGACTGATGCTGGGAGGGATTGAGGGCAGGAGGAGAAGGGGACGACAGAGGATGAGATGGCTGGATGGCATCATGGACTCGATGGATGTGAGTCTGAGTGAACTCCGGGAGTTGGTGATGGACAGGGAGGCCTGGCATGCTGCGATTCATCGGGTTGCAAAGAGTCGGACACAACTGAGCGACTGAACTGATCTGATAATACTATATATTAGATACTATTCCACGTTAGAGAAGTACAACAGTAAACAAGATAGCCATGAATGCTGCCTCACAGAATTTACATAATAATAGGTAAAATTGCACAATAATCAGGTAATTAAATACTCAAATTCTTATAAATACCATGAATCCATCAAATGAAGTGTTGCAATAAGGAATAGGGGAAGTAAAACCTACTTTGGATAGTGTGATAGATAAGGTTTCTCTGAGGAGATGACATCTAAGCTAATACTTGCTGGACGGGAAAATACAGTCACTGAAAGAAAGGTGGAAAGGTCAGTGCAGGGAGAGACAATAGCATTTTCAAAGGTCCTGAGGCACAGAAACATAATGAGTAACCTGAAGAGTCAAATGACAAGAGTCCATGAATGAGGAGGAGGTTAGCAGGGATAAGGTGGGAGTTCATCCATTTTTTTTCAATATTCTAGGAAAAATAGGTTCACTGTGAGAAGGCAAACTATAAAAATAATTCCACTCACACACAAGGCCTGCTTTAGATACTCCCCTTCCTTCACACCTAAAGAAATATAAACTGAGAAAGAAATGGGACAGAAAGATTAAACCAGTCAATCCTAAAGGAAATCAACCCTGAATATTCACTGAAAGGACTGATGCTGAAGCTCCAATACTTTGGCCACCTGATGCGAAGAGCCAATTCATTGCAAAAGACCCTGATGCTGGGAAAGATTGAGGGCAAGAGGAGAAGGGGGAGAAAGAGGATGAGACGGTTGGATGGCATCACTGACGCAATGGTCATGAGTCTGAGCAAACTCAGGGAGATAGTGAAGGACAGGGAAGCCTGGCATGCAGCAGTCCATGGGGTCACAAAGAGTCGGACACACCTTAGCGACTGAACAACAATGAAGAAATGGGACCAAACCACACATCAAACTTGAGCACTCAGATTTCCCACTCCTCCAAGCCCCAGCCAAAGGTCTTTCTCCCTCTACCAGGATATCTTGGATTTCTAGACTTGTAGTATCAATGCACAGCCCTATAGAGGGTTTTCATATGCCTCCGATGGTGGAGTCCAGTCTTAAAGTTGGAGAAATGTACAGGAATATATATGTAGCTCAAAGACTGAATTTGAGGGGAAACCTAAGGCATATTGGATTTAACAATTACTGAAGACATAAAAAGTTTAGTTGGAAAGTTTCTGACATCTCTCAGGGGATTATACGACAGCTTTGGAGTTCGAAGACCAAGTTTTCCTGAGTGTTCAGACTTAAAATTCTGCCTCTGTGTAAGACCTTTCAGACTCTGTTTGCTGAAGAAAGAGACTGTGAAATGTAAAGGCTGGAAGTCACATTGTAGCTCTGCTTGCTGGCTAGGTGCCGAGGGGCCTCATGCTATTTATTTAGCCTCGTTGTAATGCCCTTTCCAATCCAAAATTCATTCTCGCCTCCAGAAGATTATTGAAATGGGACTTGTGAGATATACAGTCTATTTCAACAAACAGCAATCTAATTCTTCCTTTACACATTCCTGGGAAGGAAAAAAAAAATCACCTTGCCAGCTGGTACACAGTCTGCAGTGCACTGAAGCTACAAGCATCTTAACTGCCAAAAGGACACCGCGGGGATTTTCATATATACAGTGTGGATGTGTCAGAAGAAGCATCTTATGAGGAGTTTAATCTGTTTGTTTGAAAGAGTGCAGCAGGAACAGTCCCATGGGGCTCACCTCAGGGCAGGCGAGGCTTTCACTCTGCAAAGAAATCTCACTTGATGAGAATCAATAAGCGTGCTTGGTCTTGACTGCAAATAGTTCATTACAAGCTGAGGAAGAGGCCACTGCAGTTCCATTTTGCCTTCTTCCCAGCTTTCATGGTCCTAACTTCCTCCATGTCAGAAAAGCCCACAGTTGTGTGATATACAAGAATGTATGGGGCAATTTAAAAGCAAGAAATCTCACATTGAAGTTTATTATTATGGGGAACAGGCGTCTGGCATCTTTTAGATCCCGGTGCCGTTTTGGAGTGGGCCCAGCATGCTCTTTGTGCTATCCTCTCTTCTAGAACTCCTCCAAACACACAGGCTAAGGCTGCCAGTCCCTAGAGAATGTTTAACGTGCCACAGTGTGGCCTCCTGGAGTCACAGATACTCTCCTGGCCTGAATTAGAAAACCTTGACCGGGAGAAGTAGCAAATGCACTGTCAGCCATGGCTATTCCTGTCCCTGCAGTTGCTGCCCATCCTCCAAATGGAGACAGCGACACTCACGCCCCCTGAAGCCCCTAAAACACACTTGAAAACAGCAGCCCTCAGTTCCTTCGACTTCATCTGTGGTTCAATTGCTAAGTCATGGCCGACTCTGTAACCCCATGGACTGCAACACACCAGGCTTCCCTGTCCTTCACTATCTCTTGGAATTCACTCAAATTCATGTCCACTGAGTCAGTCTACTCTCACTCATTTTACTTTGAAGGGCAGTATTACTTCTTTTCATTACTGAGCTTGTTATTAAGTTATATATTTGGGACGGTGGCAAAATAAGTGTACAGCTTGATGAATAATCACAAAGTGAATATATTCATGCAGCTACCAATCTCTCCACTCACCACCACTACCCGACCCTCCTCTCCGAGTTAACCACCACCCTATCTTCTTATGCAATCAGTCCATTTCACTTGGTCTTGAACTTCTTATAAATAGAATCATATTATATATACTGTTTTTTCTAATCAGCATTCTTGAAGTCAACACTACATGAGACTGATCGCGTTATTATATATACCTGTAGTTCGTTCCTTCTTACTGCTGTGTAACGCATCATTATATGAATACACTGTGCTTTACATGTCCTCTCTACTGTTGATGGATATCTGAATTGTTTTCACCTTTGTGCTACTATGAATAATGTTGCTAAGAAGGTTTATGCCCACATGTAGACATTGTGGTAAGGTATGTTTATAGCAGCAGAATTACTGGTTTTTAAGGTAGGCACATAATTAGTATTTCTTCTTAACGTTTTTGCCCTGGGAGTTACTTTGTACTTTATTTCCCAGAAAAACAGCAAATGCTTATTTTGCCAGTTTGTTCTTGGAACGATGGTTTAAGTATTATAGAATGACAGTGAGCTAACAGACAGTCGCTGTCCTTGGGCATTTGTGCTCTCGGCTGTCCTTCTCCGGAGATGACCAGCAGGCATTTCTGACCCGGAGTCTGACCAATCGGCTCCTGTGCGTCTGCTGCCGCAGACCCTTTACTTGAGGTAGCGCCTACTCCATGTGCCCTTCTATGTCACCGTCTGGGATTTTCTGTCCCTTTCATACTCCCCTCTTGCCAAAATCACATACTACAGTATCAGGATTACACAATGAAGCAAGCTCTGAGCAATTTTAATCACTATAAATGTCCTTCCTTAAGAAACCTTACACCCCGCCCCCAAGGGAAGCAGCATGCTAACCATGCAAGGAATCGCGCTGACTCCTTTTCCACATGGCTCACCATCTCCCTCTGAAGGAAGGATTCCTAAGCACTGATCCCGGCTTGCCCTGGATGTGGCATGACCTCTGGCAAGGTAACTCTAAGAGCAGTAGAAGAAAAAAACACCAGCTCCTATTTACACAAGGATGGGATTTACTGAGAGTTAAATAAATAACACTGATTAAAAACTTAGTGATGAAAGGAGTGTAAATATCAAAAAGAAAAACACATTATCTTTATTATCCACTCCTAGTCCCTTAAAAAGCCTGCAGTTAAATACCTATCTGCTCTTAAAACGAAACTGTTTACAACATTTCAGAACACTTTTAAGAGTATCTCTTAATCCTCAGTTGGTGAATTATTTATTTTTTTCAGAAAGTCTCTTCACTCATCCTACTTAGTTTCATATTAAGAAGCACTAATGAATGTTCTCTGGTTACATTTTACATAATTAAAATTGTTTTTTAGTCACTGTTGTCCCTTCCTTCCACTAAATAATGCCAAAGTCTTTATCATCTCAGAATGGGTTCTGATAGTCAATTTTCTATTCATTGCCTTTCTAATCTAGCTATCCAAGTTCTTCCAAGCTCTCAAACATTAGAGCTCCAAACTGCCTGAGTCATTTAATTATCATTAGCCAATGTCAAAACCCATACCACTCACTTATTTATTCATTCATTCATTCAATAAATACTTGTTTTGAGCTTACTATGAGTTGAGAGCTTGAGGTTTGCTGTAGAACCAGACAGATGAGTCCCTGATCTCATGGAGTAGCACACTTCCTAAAATACATTAGAAGACAAATTATAAAATATGAAATTTATAAAGGCTATGCGGAAAATCAAATACTGGCCTAGATAATGACTGAAATGGGGACTCCTTATGATAACATGACTGGGGAAGGTCTTTCTAAAGAGGCAACACTAAAGACTGAAATCTCAGTGATCCCAGGAGACTGGCATGAAAAGCTGTGTGGAAAAGTATTGCACGCAAAGATATAGCAACAACAGCCTACATACAACAAAATGCACCCCTAAGGTGGAATGGTCAGTATGACTACAGTGTTACATGCAAAGATAAAAGTAGTGAAGGGAGGCAGGTGGGAATTAGGTCAAATCCACCTTGTTGAACAATGTTAGGAGTTCATCTTGCAAGTTCCATAGGTCATAATTCCATTATTAAAAGATCCCATAAATGTTTTTCTCTGGATAATAAATGCCAGGAGAATGACTTTCCTAGTGGTCCAGTGATTAAGACTCTGCACTCCCAATGCAGAGGGCACAGGTTTGATCCCTGGTTGGGGAACTCAGATCCCATGTGCCTCATGGTGAGTCAATAAGTAAATAAATATAAATAAAATGCACACTCCCATTCATTAAAGCATTAAAAAATATGCCAGGAGGATGATCCTATCACTACTTTATACTCTGTTCCACTTTGTGTTTCCCAGTACTCCCAAGATTTCTCAGACATTGGAGTCTCTAGCCTTTGGGTAGTTATTTTCCCTCTTTGAGTCTCTCTTCTCAAACATAGCATTCAAATGGATCAACAAGATTTAATTCTAACATAACTGGACAGCTGATGTGTAATCCACATAGTTTTTCACACATAACTTCTCTTCTCTCAGTCAGTAGGAAGCAATAGTTAAGAGCTTAGGCTTTTAATTATCAAAACCAGATTCTATTTCTGTTTTTGACGCTTTTACTGTGTGTAACTAATACATTATTTTACCTTGCTGAGTCTTTCGGTCTGTAAAATGGAGAGTAGGATATATCTCTACCTCAAAACCGTTGCAAGTTTTGATGAAGATAATACACAATAACCATCCATGGATTGCCACTATAATAATGCTGTTCACAAGCAAAATTCATAGAACTTTGTAGTAAAAAGAGATGATGGATTGTACCTTATCAATTTCTCTTATTTTGTATTTAAGCCTCTCTAAAACTAAAACAACTGTCAATGGTAACTTCCTTCCTTCCTCTATTCCTTCCTTTCTTTCTTCCTTCCTTGGAAGTAAACCAGACTTCCCTAGTTAATATTCTCAAGGAGAAATAATTCAACAATTCATTGCTTGCTTTAGCTTTGAGGTTGGACTATATGAACTACACAATCATTACCTAAATAAGTCACAGGTACAGTCTTATTCCTGTTGGGGCAAATTGTGATTGGAGAAGTGGATGATTTAATGCATGCTACTTATGAAGGCTTGAGAGACTCCGAAACATGAACTCTACTTTCTATTCAATTCGTTAAGTGGGAAAAGCCAATAAGAAGATATGATTTCCATACATTTCTCACCCACCAAATGTGGATTGTAATTTATAGACAAAGCTCAAGCAAGGAAGTAAATTGTAGGTGATGGAAGAGCTATAATAGGCAAATATTGGGGTCTTGCGGATATGTCAATTAAAATCTAGATAAGTAGCCGTTGGGGCATGGAATTAGGTGAAGCCCCCTTATTCCACATGCCTGTCATTGACAAGTTTTCATATAGTCATCACACGGACATGAGCTTAGCTCTATACGCATAAAGGGAAAAAATTCCTGAATCTTAATTGAAAGTTTAACAAGTGGGCTTTTATGTGAATTCTTTGTATTGTACCCATATAAAATCCTTATTTTTGGCTTTTTGAATTATGTTATCATTTATGTATTACATAAACAAACTGCAACCACAGAAGAAAAATAGAAAATATACGTTACCAAAAGGAAACTCATTCATACTGTTCTCACTCAGAAATAACTATTATTAACACTGTGCTCTTTATCCACACACATACACACAGTAATTCTTCACACATCCAAGCTAATTCTTATTTTACCTAAAGAGGCATAACAAAGGAAATTGAGACAAACTTCTAAACCTAATATAGTACTTTGTTACACGAAAAAATAATTATCACAAATGAAAAGGACGTTTCATATGGAGAAATTAAAATTTTCACAATTTTTGTTTACTACATACAGTCATCTTTCAGTCTCCAAGGGAGAATGATTCGGGAACCCCTCCTTCTCCAAAGATACCAAACTCTGTAGATGCTCCAGTCTCCTATAAAATGGTGTGTTATTTGCATATGCTACAGCCTGGTGTGCTGCAGTCCATAGGGTCACAAAGAGTCAGACACAGCTTAATGACTGAACAACAACAATCTGCATATAACCTATGTGCATCCTCCCATATATTTTATATCACCTCTAGATTACTTATAATACCTAATTCAATGGAAATGCTATGTAAATTGTTCCTGCGTTGTTTAGTGGCTAAGTCATGTCAGACTCTTTTGTGACCTCATTGACTGTAGCCCACCAGGCTCCTCTGCCCATGGAATTTACCAAGCAAGAATACTGGGGAGGGTTGCCATTTCCTTCTCCAAAAATGTTGCTGTCATGCAGCAAGTTGGAAATTTCTGGAATTTTTTTCAAATATTTTTGATCCACAGTTGGTTGAATCCAAGGATTCAGAACCCATGGATATGAAGAGCCAATTGTACTCAATTAATTAACAAATTTTCTTCAGGATTGTATAAGGGAGTTATGACAACAAATTCCATTCTACTTCAACAAGACTTTACTAAAAACTTTTAATGGTCCCTATATGTGGGGAAATATAAAATAATTGTCTATGCTTCTGAGGAATTATATCTTCAGGGAACACACACACACACAAACTTTCTGATTACTTGGGCAAAATAATTGGTAGGAGGCAAGAAAACACATTGAGTTTTGGGAGCTGATGAGGTCAATGTGTCTTTTTCAAAGTCCTTGCTATGAAGCTGGAGTAATATTACCTGTCTCCTCCTTTCCACAGGGCCTCCCTGGTGGCTTAGGTGGTAAATAATCCACCTGCAATGCAGAAGACCCAGGTTCGATCCCTGGGTTGGGAAAATCCCCTGGAGAAGGGAACAGCTACCCACTCCAGCATTCTGGCCTGGAGAATTCCATAGACTGTGTAGTCCATGAGGTCGCAAAGAGTAGGACACAACTGAGCAACTTTCACTTTCACGTCATTTCCATAAAAATAAAGATAGGCAAAATCCATCATATACTTTGCATTCTCAAGATTTCTCTGAGTTTTCTGTCACCTACTTTTATTCTAGTTGGCTGGACAGATGGGATTTCTAAGTTACTTTGCAGATACAGACTCAGCCAAGAAGGCAAATCTTTGAAACTCGAATGTCTTTTTGATTTGTTATGAAGGACAATTGATGGGGCCACTTTCCATTTCTTTTTAATTGTGATCCTCATTTAATTTTTTTCATTTGCTTTAATATTTATTTATACAGATATTTTGTTGTTGTGTATGGCAACTCTTGTTAAGGTGGCTTGTGCACTGCCATTTCTGTTGGCTAGAATCTTCATCCCTGCTCCCTTCATGTATTACTGCCTTTCTTCCTGTTCTCAATCCAATTATCCTTTCCTTAGGGAAGACTTCACTGATACCTTCAAGTTTTTCCAACTCCATATTCTCCTAACCCTGCTTATATACTCTTTCAAATACCCATCTCAGTATAATTTTAGATTTATGTGGGTGATGCACCAGTGCTTTTCTCCCTCAACAGACTATAACCTCAAGTTTTTGCTCACAATTGTACTCAGAGTGCCTAACGTGGTACACAAGACATGGTAAATATTTAGTGTTTGTGGAATAAAATTTCCTGAGAATATATTTTTTACCTAATTTGATTGCAACTCCTAGAGATAGTGAAGGACAGGGGAGCCTGGCATAATGTAGCCCATGGGGTTGCAGAGTCAGACATGACTTAGTAACTGAACACACACACAGTTTTTCAAGACTCATAAATAATACCATTTTTACCCATTCTATGTCCAAAGTGAGTAATTCCTCTTTAATAACAGCTTGCTATAAACCCAGTTCATAGTAATATATATATAACAGGCTCTGTATACTGTATTATCATCAAAACAGGAATATAAAGTAAATCTTTACTCTCTGTCCATGGCTTAAGGAAAGATTTGACTCTGAATTCAGCAACAATATAGCCTATACCTAAGAAATAGGTGTACCAAATTAGATCCCAGCCCTAATACAAAACAGAAATCCAAAAATTCTGCTGAAGGTTGTTGCATTTACTCACTTGCTAGTTGACACATTTTTAATTAAACTGACTTTATAGAAGTCAATTTGTGTTTCCTTGTGGTTTCAAACAAGATTCATTTAATTATTACATGCTATTACCCCAAATTATCTATTCATTATAAATTTTGAGCATCTAATATAAATCAGCCACAACACTGAGCGTTGGGGCTGCTGCTGCTAAGTCGCATTAGTCATGTCCAACTCTGTGCGACCCCATAGATGGCAGCCCACCAGGCTCCTCTCTCCCCAGGATTCTCCAGGTAAGAATACTGGAGTGAGTTGCTATTTCCTTCTCAATGCATGCATGCAAAGTCGCTTCAGTCATGTCAGTTAAAGAAATCCAGTCAAACAATCATTTCTACATTTTATCATTTCTCTTTCTCTAAAACATCAAAAAATAAAACTCCAAGAGCTAAGTCCATTACAACTCTTATTACAATTTTTTGTCATTTCATTCTCTAGTACTTCAAAACTCCCAAGTCTCTTCCTCTCTCACTCCTAGAGAATATTATAAGCATTCAAAACTCATCTCCTTTGATAAGTAGTAAGAAGCTCTTAGCATGATCTAATTCTTCAGGGCTATGTTTGGTTGCTGAAGAAAGGTGTGTATGAGTATGTGTGTCCTTGTAGCTGTGTGTGTGTGTGAGAGAGAGACAGAGAGAGAGAGAGTGTGTGTGTCCTTGTAAGGGTGTGTGTGTGAGTGTGTGTGTGTGTGTGTGTGTGTGTGTGTGTGTGTGTGGAGAGTATGTATCCCCGAGATCCACAGTTCAGGCACAAATGAGAAAGAGTAGAGAGGAAGGAACAGTGCCATCAAAGAGAGCATCACAACAAATGAGATTGCAAAAGTGAGTCTCTGTAGCTTCTCTTCACGGATCTCAAGCCCCCCTATACTATTACCTTTCTTCTGCAACATACACAGTCATGAGCATTTTGAGAAGCACAGGAAAGTCATCTTTCAAGTCGTATCCTAAATCAGGATAACAGCTTCAGTGTTCAGAAGAGGAGTAATGGGAAGTAGTCTTCCTAATCTTTCTCTACAATCCCTCCATCAGCACTCAGTTTGAGCTTTCTGTGTATGCTCAGTCATTTCAATCCCGTCTGACTCTTTGCAACCCCATGGATTGTAGCCAGCAAGGTTCCTCTGTCAGGGGATTTTCCCAGCAAGAATACTAGAGTAGGTTGCCATGCCCTTCTCCAAGGGGTCTTCCCAACCCAGGAATCAAGCCTGCATGCCTTGTGTCTCCTGCATTGCTGGCAGATTCTTTACCCGCTAGACCTTTGGGGAAGTCCCTTGAAATTTTTGCAGTCCTCTTAACTCATTTCTCACCTGTCTCAACAGGAATCAACCTAGACATGTATTTATACATACAAAGGTAATTATGTAGATTTTTGTGGATATATTTACATATATGGTATCAAATTCTGTAACTTGCTATTTTCATTTCTTACAGATCTTTCCTTATCCCATGGAACCGTATAGAAAAACACCACATGGACCATGTCAATTTAATCAATATTCATTGATAGGCATTTTTGTTGTGATCTTTTTCCTGTTAGAAACAATGCTGTACAGGATCTTGGTTCATAGGCATGAGTGTTTCACTGTGGCTAGTGTTTCTCAAAACGAGCTTTACATAAGAATCATCCACGGAGCTTTTAAAAAAATACTGCTGCCCATGCTCTGCTGCCCCTTCCCCACACCAGACCCATTAGATCAGAATTTCTGGAAGAAATTCTGAAAGAAACAATTTCTTGAACCCAGGCATGGGAATTTAATAAAATCTTCACAAGCAATTTTAATATCCAACCAGTCATCCAATTAGTCATTACTAATTGTGAAGAATTAGCATTGCAGAGTTGAAGGATATATACATTTTACACTTTGGACTCATTTTGTAAATGGTTAAATTCCATATAATTGCAAATTTTATAATATCATTACTTCTTCTGTTCTAAGTTTCAGAAAATCTAAAAGTATAAATCAAGTACAAGGAAAGGGTCTCCTTTTAAGCTAAAATGGCATCTCCTCAAATATACAAGTGAGTGTCCACTCCACTTAAGATAATTATTTTCACAGCACTTGGTTTTCTTTATCCCTTGTGACAATTTGCCATCCTTTCATTTACTTGATTACTGTTTTTCACAGCCCCCATCTCCAGCAAAACTCCAAGAGAACAGGAACCAAATCCATCTTGTTCACCCGCTAAGCCTAATGAATGCTATTATAAAAGCACCTAGCATATTATAAGTGATCAGTATGTGTGATAAATAAGTCCCTGTGGTTGCCTGGTCGGTGGATGGGATTGTTAGGCTATTATAAGGACCAGGGCAGAGAAGGGGAAATACTGCTTCCTCTCATTTTCCAGGCTCTACATTTCCAAATAGAAAACAAATACTTTATCTTAGTCCAAAAGAACCTAAAAACCTACACCATTACATAAGAAAAAGATTGGTGTGTATCAAATCTTGACCGTGTAGTTAAAAAAAAAAAAATACAAAGGGTTTAGAAGGTAGGATATGACAGTCCACCTTTAGTAGTGAATTTATCCCTTCTCTACTATTCCCCTGCACTTTGGTAAGCCTCAAAAAAACTTATACAGCAAATGGTACAGTTAAGCATGAAGAACACTTGGAGATCTGCTCACTGGCAAATCAGCTGTCACTGAGAACATGACTCCTCAGCTGTTGCCCTTCTTTCTCCTTACAAGTAAACCTTGTCACATGGCCTATAAAAAGGAAGAGTCAAGAGAGAAATTTCACTTTGATTTTAATTACTGTATTAAATTACTCAAGATCATAGTTACAGAAAGGCTCTAAATTCTTCTTTCTCCACAGATAATTTCTCTGTCTGGTTAGTAACATCTATCAAAGTAACGTATACATCATGTCCAATAGACTAACCATTTCAGAAAAGGCCTCAGGGCTGTAAATGGTGTGCGTGTTTAGGCTTCCCTTCTATAATATGCCTGACCAAAACACAATGATTGTTGACTAAGTATGAATGAGATCTTACAATTCCTTTCTTTGAAGTTTCAGGGTGAATTAGTTTTAGGGTTTTTCATTCTTGGGATTTTTAAATAAAGTATTTATTTTAGGGTAGTTGTAGATTTATAGAAAAGTTGAGGGGAGATCCCATGTACTCCACACCCAGTTTCTTCTATTGTTAGCATCTTGGTTTAATATGGTACATTTGTTATGAACCAGTTCTGATATACTAGCATTAACTAAAGTCTATGCTTTATTCAGATTTCCTTGGTTTCTACCCAATGTCCCTGTTTTATTCTAGGTTTCCATCTTGGATACCACATTCATTTACTCATCATGTGTCCTTAGTCTCCTCTAGGTTCTGAAAGTTTCTCAGACTTTCCTTGATTTTAATAATCTTGACTGTTTTTTAAAGTGCTCTTCAAAAATTTTGTACAGTATCCCTCAATTGGGGCTTAGATTTTTCACATGATTAGACTAGGTTATGGGTTTTGAGGAACAGCCTGTCAAACACCATCTCACCCTCTTGGTCAACATTAATATCATGAGTAATGTCATGTTTTGACAGCATATACCCTTGATAAGATATGAATGACATTATACCTTTGTGATTTCCACTTCTCAAGCAGAAAATTCTACACCAATATATTTTTCCTCTGTGAATTCATAAACCATGATATTTATTTGATAACAAGAAAGGATTTAGACATATAGTGAGATCAAGCCATTTCCCCCTTATCATGAAATAAAGTATTCCAATTTCAAATTGATTTGCTCAGAGCCCATAAAGTTCTTTTACTTGTAAGCTTGTCACAGATTTTAAGGGGTTTCTGCACATGAAGCAAAGTATTAATACAGGCTATGAGTTAAAGGAAGAACATTTCCATTATTCAGTGCTTTCTCTGATAATCTGAAGGAAAAGAAAGTGGTAGACAAAATTTCTGCTATTTACAAAAATAGTTTCTATTACAAATATAGCATTATTTTTTGAATTCTAATTATTTTAATTTGAGACAAGCAATATGCTTAGGTAAAATATGTTCAGATTCTCATGACTCTCTTGTCTATAAGAAATGAGTAACATAATTTAGGTAATGATTGAGTTGTTGATGTGGGACAGCAAGGAGGAGGGAGTAACAAAAAAGCTTCCCTTGAACCTATGTGGATAATATAATCCAGTGGGTCAGGCCACGATGTGAAATCAGACTAACTGTGGATCAGCTATGACTTAATGAATTATTGCTAATATGAGTCTCAATCCTTCTTAGCAATAGAGAGGAACAGTGACCAAGTTGGGGAATGCTTTTAATCAGACCAAAAGAAAATGGCTAAAATCTATAAGCAAGCACAATTATATTCAACAATTAGAATATATATCATCTGTTTACATGTTTTATATATATATATAATATGTATACATATAAATATATATATAATCTTATACATCTAATGTGTAAATATATATAACATGTAAAAAACTCCAATACTTCGGCCATCTGATGCAAAGAGCCGACTCATTGGAAAAGACCCTGATGCTGGGAACGATGGAGGGCAGGAAGAGAAGGGGTGACAGAGGATAAGATGGTTGGATGGCATCACCGACTCAATGGACCTGAGCTTGAGCAAACTCTGTGAGACAGTGAAGGACAGGGAAGCCTGGCGTGCTGCAGTTGGAGCTTGACGTGACTGAGCAACTGAACAACAACAATGCGTAAATATGCTCTTTTAAAATCTCAGACTTGCTATTGGGTTTTTTTCTGACTAATTAATAACCACTCAGTAATTAGATATCTCACAAATTAACAGGAGTGAGGATGGTACATTGGCTAATCATGCTTCTTAATATGAGTCTAGTCTTGTTAACTGAGAAAGTCAAGGACAGAAAAGGAAAAACTTACAAGTTACTCACCAAAATTTCCACCTAATGATAAAGTCTTTTTCTCTCTTTATCTCTCTGGTCATTTAAGTAAATTTAAAATTTCATCTTATGTTCCTAGTATGGATGAAAAAATTAGACGATAAATAATTAGACTTGGTTCCATTTAGGAAGTAAAATGGATTAAGTATCTACTGTGATTGAAAGTTACTTTACTCTTAGAAAAAGTGTTTGGCAAGAGGGTAAATCTTCCTATTATTTCCTCCCCATTTGATATTTTTCATTATAGAAAAAAGTTAAGTGATAGGAAGCAGCTGCGAATTATTCGTTTTAGCATACTGTTCACCACAGTTTAAGAGAGAGGGAGTCAGAGTTTGTGCTCCCTAGAAGGGAAGCCACTTTAAGACTTAATGGGCTTTCCTTATACGTCTGCTTTTTATTTTTAAACACCACTACCTTTCTGCTGACAAACACTTTCTTACAAATTATGGCAAGAGAGGAGGAGCATGCACAAAGAAGCTGGGTGAAAGTTGGTGATACTCTGCCAAAATTCTAAGCTGAAACCAAATCCTTCACTAAAGTTTCTTAGGCATAGGAAAAAAAAAAAAATGATTTACAACTTCAGCAGAACTGTAATTCTATGAAGAGAAAGTATCAATCAATCTACTTTACTGTCATCAAAGGATCTAAAGCTGGCTGGCTTTGTCATACTTCTTTCTCCTTTATATATGAAGGTGGTGGGGGCAGGGGGGGTGGGGTGGAAAGCAAGAGGAGTTAAAAAAATTGATGAAGCCTTGACCCTTTTGATTCCATTTATAGTCTGAGCCGGAATGCCATCCCCCTGGACTAGGGAACTGTCCAATCCAGCCCCAAGTGTCAAGATTCTGTTAGGCACTAAGTGAAATATATATGCATGCCCTTATACCGTTTAACACTCTGGGTCCACCTGCAAGACACTGGGCTGTGGATCAACCGAACCACCACTCCTCTTCCAAGAATCACTTTGACAGGTTCTTTTGGAGGTGCTCCTTCTCTCTCATTTTTTTTAACCCATCCTTTTAAACAAAATGGCACCAAAGAAGGACGTAAAGAAACCTGCTGCTGCTGCTGCCCCCGCCCCGGCCCCTGCCCCAGCACCTGCACCTGCCCCACCCAAAGAAGAAAAGATTGACCTCTCTGCCATTAAGGTAACAAAAAGGGTGAATTGTTTGGTCACTGAAACATCTCTTAACAGTGGGGAACACTAGGGACTTGCAGAGGGGGCATGTTTTTCATTGAGAGGAATGGAATTACTAAGCAAACTGATAGATCTGGGTAGAGGAGACTCCTGATTTTAAAAAACTTAAAACTGCAGCATACAATTTCAGTAAATTATTACAAGTATGGCATTATATTTGAAACCTGTGTTTGCTGTACTCTTTGTTTTCTGTTTCTTTTTTTCCCTCAATTGTCAAAGTCTATGTTTTACAAACATTTAAACCAATGGTTTCTTTTTTTTTAATAAAATCTCTGGAAACTGAAACTCTTCCTTAAAGCTACATTAAAAAGAGAGTTTTAGTCCCTACTTGTTTCCAAAAGTTTAAAAACAGCTGATGACCCAGTTGTCCTAGATGTATATGACAGCTGCTGTATTTCATCTGAAAAAGAGATTTTTGCAACTCAAGTTAATTCCCCCTTCAGCTTTGCTTAATAAAATTTGATACAACACTAAATGAGATCTCAGTGCAGATAACTACGCACTCAAGTGTTTCAGTGACTATAACTGTCATCTTGCTTATTTATATACAGCATTTAATTCAAAATGTGAGTTGCTTCTAAATGAAACTAACCTCCCCCACCACCAATATTGTAAAACTTGTTAGTTATATGGCTTTGAGCTTCTGTCTTTGAGCTCTTCCTTGCATACTGATCTTGAACTAAGGAGAATGTGATTGATTTTTGTGTCAACGTTTTGCTGTGATCAAAGTTCTCGACTGCTGAAAGGTTATCGGGTTTTGGAAAAATGATGCTATGGATGTGCCTGTTACTTCTCAGTAATATGACCTATCAAATGTGCACTGTCTCTTCATTCACTGGGCTCTGATTGGTCCAAATGACAGTTTGAAAATCTTCATCAAAGGAACCCTGCCTTATATGGAAAACTAGTAGCTGAAGTGCCTAGGAGGTGATCATTTCACTGAAGCCAACAGTTCTATGCTTAATAAATCTGAATTTTGCTAACTTAATCCTTGTTAGTATTTAATATGTTGTTTAGTTATAACAATCAAGCTAACCTATTAAAAAATAATTCATTGACTATTTTAGTATAATTGTAGATATTTAAAATATTTTGACAAAAATATTGAATTAGATTACCCTTAGATGTATGTGATAACATTAAGTAAATATATTTAAAATTTTTACAATAGTACAGTTAAACATGAAATTTTATATTTCAAAGTAGAAGTAGATCATCATAGATATTTTATCTTGAGTTTGTAAGTCACTGAAGTCATATTTGAAAAAAGTTCATCATAGAATCTAATATTGGTTAGGAACTATTCTTAATGAATATCCACTTAGGAGAAGAAATGAATGTTATATCTTCCAATAAATGTTTTTCTATCTTGAGAACTGTATGCATACAGTTCATTAGGAGAAAATCAAATTTTTCATCTCTAGCAATACTGGTTAATGTATCTTATACATGCACACTGATTACATTGTACAATAAGCAAGATTACAGACACTACAATAATTTCGACTGCCTCTATTCTTTGACTCTCCATTTTATATTAACACTAAAGATATGAATCACTGTCAAAGTGATTCCTCTTTATATTTATCGTGATTTATAAGACAATATCACCCTTTTGTATCTGGGACTCCAAGCATTTGGAAAGGAAAAAAATGTGCCTTCTTAAGGAGAAAATGAAGTATCCCACTAATGAAAACAGGCATTAATTTTCTTCCCCAAGGAACTGTGTAAGAATAAGTAAGTAAATAAAATTTTAGTTTGGCAGGTAAAAGTCTCCAAGACAAGACAAGTAAGGAATCATTTTTTAAATCCAAAAATTAAACTGATTGCTTCTTTGTAGCAGAGAAGTGATGCTTTTCTGTATCTTGAAAACTGGTTTATCCTTTCATCTGTATCTTGAATTAATGCTACTGTGAGCTAGCACACACACACAAAAAGAAGGAATTTCTCCTAGAGAGTCTCTGTAAGGATAGGATATACTCCATCTTCACTATTTCATTGTAGAATGAGAGAGGTGATGGATTTTAATAAGGGACACAAACTGAAAAGGGACGTTAAATGAATCTAGAAGAAACATTATCTTTTATTCAGAGAGCTCATTCTTAACAGAAAGAGAAAAAAGAATAAAACAGAATTGAAATATATTTTTGTAAAAGAATTTAAATGGCTTTAATGATATGTATTCAACACTATGAAATCAGAACATATTTATACATATGATCACATAGCCAAAGAATGTGATGCAACTTGAGAAATTTATAAAATCTAATTTCATCCCAATAGGTAAGAAGGCTAATTAAGATGTGCATTAAAACATTTCATATTATGATTTTTTAATCACTCAATGATATTTCTAAATATAGTACCTCATATAAGTTATAAACTTTTTTTCAAGCAGAGAAAATGGACTTTAAAGAAATTAATAGAGCTATTATATGCGTTCATTAACTTCCTGAAAACTCGATAAAGGGAAAAAGAGTTAATTGGATTTTACACTGTCTTTCATAAATCATATAAGATTAGAAATCTAGCTGTTCCTTATACTTTGATTAGGGCTGAAGTTTAAGTGGAACTATCTTTGTGTAGTGTAATCATAGCAGTCATAATATTTAATCCCTCAGTACTATCCCAGTTATGTTACTAGCCATATATTTGACTCTCCATAAACTATGAACAATATGAACTGGTTTTATCCATTTCTTAAATGTGTTTTCCAACCTATTTCCCACATTATTGGTTATTTGTTTAGGACATTTCTTTTGTTGTTCTGACATTAAACCTTTGATATTTTCTGAGGGATGGCTTACCTGATATGCTCTTGCCCCATGGATTTTTTATGAGTATCCTTTTCAAGCATCAGCTATGCCGATATCTGAGCATTAAAGCTATTGTCCTGGGTGGTTCTAAGCACTCTTTGCTTTCAGAGAGTGATACTGTAGAACATTGCCTGGCAGAATTGCAAATGTAGGAAGTAAAACCCACCATGAGTTTAACTGCAAATACAAACAAGATTTAACACCTGTCACCCAAAACTACAACCAAATGAAATAACAGAAGTAGATGAGCAATGAGATGATCATTTGCCTAGATTTTAGAAGATCTTCACTTTAAGCAAATTTTTTGCATGATGCATGCCTTGGCTGGTATGTTGGGATTGCTCTGAAGTGATGAGATTTTGAATATGTCTGTCATTGTGCTGTTTAAATTTTAATTCTTGTTGTAGTCATCACTCAGTCAGGTCATCCCTGACAATATACTGTGGGCAACGTTTAAAAAAAGTTGTAAAGGTACAGAATGCATTGACAGAAACTCGTCAATAACAAGTCTCACAGCAACAATTGACCATGTGTTTGGGAAGCCTTAAACTTTCAATTTAATGGATAAGGTGGAAATATAACATTCCCAATAAATGTATCTCTTTACTGGTGAGTATTCGGTGGAGGCAAATATTATGTATTCATTGCAACATCTGACATGTTCTGGTCCAGGTATAGGATTGTTGGTGTTAATCTATAAGTTATTTTTTCTCATCCCTAACAAAGCTAGGACTTCCCTTGTGGCTCAGCTGGTAAAGAATCCACCTGCAATGCGGGAGACCTGGGTTAAATCCCTGGGTTAGGAAGATCCCCTGGAGAAGGGAAAGGCTACCCACTCCAGTATTCTGGCCTGAAGAATTCCATGGACTGTATAGTCCGTGCAACGGTATAGTCCATGGGGTCGCAAAGAGTCGGACATGACTGAGCGACTTTCACTAACAACCACAAACCCAGTCCCACTTAGAAGAATTGTTGGAAAAATAAATGAGCTCATAGCTTATGAAAAGGTTTGAATATTATAAAGCTCTTTTAATAATCAATATTTATTATGAATTTATTCTGTACCTAATTATAATATTTAATAGTCAAAACATTGCACTTAGGTGGTTTTTAGCTACATTTTGCAAGAAACCAAGCCTAAATGAGGTCCAGTGTCAAGTCCATGTTCAAATAACAAGTATGTAATAGACCTAGGATAACCTACCAAGATAAATCCAGAGTCAACTGTATTAACCATTTCCTAAACTACCTCCTGTTATAAAGGGTAAGTTGCTGTTTCTAAGAATGTGAAAAGAAGACTTTTTCGCTCTTAAAGATGAGGGTAAGAGTGATCAGTGTAAGAGTGACTCTCATGTTGCCCTGCACAGCCCTCTACAGCCAGGGGAGGGGGTTACTGGCACCCATCAGAGCTAGTTCATTGAGACCTTTCATCTTGGCAATTCATTACTGCTCTGTTTTCCTCAGCTTTCCCTTATCTTAGCACATGTTGCTGACAGGTTGGGTGTTCTCATTTACAGATGGAAGGTGAGATATTAGAATCCCAGAAAGACACCCTAATCACTTTGGTCCAGCTTCCTGTAAAAAGTTGTAAATGGAACATGGATATCAAAAATGCTGTTAGGAGAGTAGACTGGTAATTGCCAGGGTAGGGTGGGGATGGGAGAAAAGAGTGAATATTATCAGAGGGTACAAACGTGCAGTTAAAAGATTACTGAGTTCTAAGGATCTAAAATACAATGTAATGACTATAGTTAACAGTGCCATGTTGTATACTTGAAAATTGCTAAGAGAGCAAATTATGTGGTTTTCACCACAAAAAAGATAACTATGCAATATGATGGTTATATTAACCAACTAAACTTATTGTGGTAATCATCAAAATCATCATGTGTTAAATCATCATGTTATACACGTTAAACTTATACAATATTATATGTCAATCATATTTCAATAAAGCTGGAAAAAATTATACCAAAGTATATTTAAATGTTGTTAAAAGTAGTGAAACTTATTGAATTTTAGAATAATTTTGCTTTTGTTTAATTAAACATGAACTTATGTCAAATCTGACATGCAAATTTTGCCATTAGACTAATATTCTAAGAATAGTATGGGTTTATATTTTGTTTACAAACAACTGGAAATCTCAACCAAATATTCTTTGGGGTGATATAAAGGAACATAATGCCACATGTATGATTAAATCGTAACTAGTCTGAGGAAAAGAAAGAGAGAAAGGAGACATATAGTCAATTTCTAATTAGAAGGAATATGTGAAGATGTAAGTTGTTTCTAAGTTTTCTTCATATAATTTTAAGAATCTGTCTTATTTTACCCTGGCCTTTTAATACAACTAGAATGTCAACCAGTTGCAATATTCATCCATTTGTGGCATGATTATAACTTCAGGAGCAAATCAAAAATTATTTGAGACTATCACTAAGTATTGGTATCAAGTTTCCACTTTGAAACATCTACCCTGCAAAAGAAGAGAACAGGTGGAGTGGAGTGAGAAAATATTAAAGGGCATTCTGTAACTCTGTCTAAAATTATATTTTAAATAATATTTAACTAGATAATGTCTTTGCAAAGTAAAGGCAGTTTGGAAAGGAATAGGAATGTTTACCAATAATTAGTGAATAGCACTTTTAATTTTAAAGATAATGAAATTTTTGCAAGACAAGGAGACCACAAAGTGACAGTGCCAAATTTAGCCTCTTGACATTTTAGTGCTGCGAATGAACCCCCTGGCAAGTTGTCTTTAGAAGCCTTTCCATAATTACCTAGCATTAAACACCATCTGACTCATGGAAATTGTGGCAAGGATTATATTTAGTCTGCTGATACTACACTTTTTTCTTCTTCTCTTTATACTAGAATACTTTTAGTATGAAAAGGAGATCTTCTATAATTTGTTCCTGTATCAAGTTCTACAGTTTGTTTCTCCTCCCAAATCAGAATCTGGAAGACAAAAATTGCAATATATATAAGTAGTAATGGCTTCAAGTATACTGGTGAAAATGTCAATTATATAGATGATAAACCCTTGTCATCTTGATCATAAATCAATAATAGTGGATTGAAGCCAGAGCAGAAAATTTTTTCCTTAAGATAAAACTACATCTTATTCAACTTGACTTTCTTCCTTTCACTGTGGCAAGTGAGGTTCTTTTTCCTAGTTAGGTACCCAATGATATACCATCTTCTGATATAAGTAAGATATAAAACACTCATTAGAACAGTGTTACAAAATTTTGTTTTGCTCAACTTCTCTTTATCTAAACTGGTTCAAAGTAATATATCAAATTTTTAGGCAATTTTTTTTCCATGGAAAAAAGCGACTTGCTGTAGATACTACTGAGAAAAGGATCAAAAACTCAAAACATTATAAAACCACAAGCAATCCTAGAAACCATGCAGAATAATATTTCTTATTTGAGGAAGCGATAACTCAGAGATATTACTTTACCAACAAAGGTCTGTCTAGTCAAAGCGATGGTTTTTCCAGTAGTCACATATGGATGTGAGAGTTGGACTATAAAGAAAGCTGAGCGCAGAAGAGTTGATGCTTTTGAACTGTGGTGTTGGAGAAGACTCTTGAGAGTCCCTTGGACTGCAAGGAGATCCAACCAGTCAATCCTAAAGGAGATCAGTTCTGAATATTTATTGGAAGGACTGATGTTGAAGCTGAAGTCCCAATACTTTGGCCACCTGAGGCAAAGAATTGACTCATTGGAAAAGACCCTGATGCTGGGAAAGATTGAAGGCAGGAGGAGAAGGGGATGACAGAGGATGAAATGGCTGGATGGCATCACCAACACGATGGACATGAGTTTGAGTAGGCTCAGGGAGTTGGTGATGGACAGGGAAGCCTGGCGTGCCGCAGTCCATGGGGTAGCAAAGAGCAGACACGACTGAGTAACTGAACTGAACTGATAACCCAGATAAGAGAAGTTATTTAATCAAAAGACATGATTCATTACAGAAGCACCAGAGCAAAATTTTGAATACCTCAAACCCCTCTAGGACTTTTTCCACCGTATCGAAAGACCTGAAATCACCATAATAATAATGTCAATATTCACATATCCATGTTGTTACAAAAGGAAGTTCTACTCCAGAAAAGTAGGAAAAAGAAGATACTTATAATTCCTTAAAATACATACACAAAGACTTTTATTCTAATGCTCTTATTTTAAAAATAAAAAAAGGAACGAAAGAACATAAACACAACTTGGATTTTTAATTAAATTACGCACAAATGCACAAAGTAGAACAGGAGCAACTCAAGAAATCTTAGATTTGTTTATCAACTATTAACAATGGGAAAGCTGATGAGAAATCCAAAGAAGTACAGACTTAGGTCACATTTTAAAATTTTTATTAAAATTCACTTAAACTTCTCTGTTAATTCCTGTAGGTCTAAAATGCATTGTTTTAATAATCCAGCCTTTGCTCTAATGTGAGTGAATTCAGGTGACTAGTTTAGGCATCCTAAGCACAGAATTACTCATTTCTTCTTCTGTTCGGATCAATTTATCCAATACAGCCATCTCTTCGATCTTATATAGACAACTCAGGCTGGTACTATATTCTCGTTGCTCTTAATTTCTCCTTTTTACACCATATTAGAGTCACCAAGCTAAATATATCCTTTGTTGAAATAAAAAGTGCGATAAAATAAATTAAATTAAGTGAACTGTTCTGAAGCACAAAACTCTCAGAGTTCCAAAATGGTACTTCTGCCTGCCTTTTACAATAATTCCTCACAACTCTAAGGTTAGAGTAAAAATAATTAAGTTTTTGTTAGGGTTTGCTTACATCCAGGTCTTTGTTTTCCCCACCAGGCATGCAACAACTTTTTCTAGATTGAAAAGCAGTTAGAGTAAGGTCTTTAGTTAACTTCACCAGTCGTTCTCCTTTGTATCTAGCAGTGATGATTAAGCTCTTTAAAAACTACAGTCTATCTTCCTTCTTAGGGCATTAGCCCTCAGCACTCAACATCACGTATCTCCCAGATCATCTTTAATTATAGCTCTTCGTATTATACTTATATCAGTCCAACAGTCTGTTTGAGTAAATGCATGTTAATATTTTTCCTATAAATCAACTCTTTCTATATACCAGCAGCTTTGTCTTGTCTTTAATCAGTTAACTAAACCTCATGATTACTATTAGAAAAATATTTCTCGAAGTAAGAAACAATCTGCAAACATTGCAATAAAAATCTTTTTTAGTACCAGTATCTTGTCTACTACATATCTAAATTCAATACTGTTTACTATATGAATCATAAAAATGTGGAATGTAGTTATTTTACCAACAGTCATTTTAGTATGTAGACTAAAATGAAAAAAAAAAAAAGCTTTAAAAAAATAAGGGATGGTCACTTAGAAGTCCTGATCATAACATTTATATAAAATCTAAGATATGTTCTGGAAAGATAAAGGCATATACATCAATAAGGGCTTCCCTTTGGCTCCGCGGGAAAGAATCTGCCTGCAGTGCAGGATACGCAGGAGATGCGGGTTAATTCCCTGGGTCAGGAAGATCCCCTGGAGAAGGGCATGGCAACCCACTCCAATATTCTTGCCTGGAGAATCCATGGACAGAGGAGCCTGGCCAGCTGACAGTCCATAGAGTCGCAAAGAGTCAAACACGATTAAAGTGATTTAACGTGCACACATGCGCATAATATCAATAATTTTAAATGAGCATGCCTACTATGTGCCTGGCAGTTCTAGGTGCTGGAGATGCAGTACCAGAGGAGAATGAGTGCATGAGTGCCCCTTCCTCTAGAATATAAGCTCTTTAAAGGAACTGACACAGTCTCTCCCCTCCAGGAAGATAATATTCTAGAGGAGGAAACATGTTTGAAGGAGGAGCTTACTGTACACCTGTTCTGTGCTGTGCTACATGCTAAGTCGCTTCAGTCGTGTCTGACTCTGCGACCCCATGGACTGTAGCCGGCCAGTCTCCTCTGTCCATAGGATTCTCCAGGCAAGAATACTGGAGTGGGCTGCTGTTTCCTTCTCCAGGGGATCTTCCTGACCCAGGAATCGAACCTAGGTCTCCTGCATTGGCAGGCAGATTCTTTACCACTAGTGCCGCCTGGGAAGTCCCTGTTCTAAAGATTTTAATTTAACGAAAATTCTGTTGAGTATCTAATGTTGACAAGGTATTGTGTAGGATCATGGGGGACATGATCTAAGAATAAGGCAGGGGCAGCACTCCAGGAGGGAATGGTTGGCTCACACTCAGGTTCACATCATGGGCCAAGGGAACTGGTCTCCAGCAGCAGCCTGTGCTCCCCAGAAGTTTACAATCAGGAAGGTTAAACATACTGATGTGGGAGAAAGGAGTTAGACAAATAGAAAAGGTTCTTTCAAGGGTTTTGAAGGATAATTAATTTCCAAGAAACAGAGATGAAAGGAGAACATTCCAGATAGAAGAGACTTAAATCTAATTTTCAAAATAAAATGATGCCATAGCAAACCGAGTCCAAAATCAACTGACATTTCGTATCCATATCATGCCTTTGTGCAAAGGGTTGATTACTCCATCATTATAACACCCAGGAAGAGATACAAGTGAAAGTTTTTACCATTTGTCAAAGTGTAAAAGTGTACCAGAGAATAAATATCACCTTCCATTTATTCTATGAGGCCAGTGTCTAGGTCTTTTGACTTCTAAACTATAATTTATTCTCTAGACTAGACTAGACTGTAGCCTTCTCTAGCATTATCAATAACTTTTAAAAATGTTTTCTTTCCTCAATAAGCATTAAAAAAAATCAAACTCTCATTCTTCATGTGATAAATATATGAATTAAAAACTAAAGTGAAGTAGTGTAATAACTGCCTCCATTGTATTTTAATAAATAATAAACTTTTACATAGTATGCAAGTGGCTATGAATAACTTGTTTATAACATAAATACAGCTATTAAACTGACTTTCCAGTTTATACGACAGATTTTACACACATTGTATTTTATATGTATTCAAGGACTCATTTTTCTATCTGAGAAAAAGAAAATGAGCATTATGTAGGGTATATGATGAGTATTATATAGGGTAACTTTGACGATTTAATAAAGAATACGACAGTTCTCAATGCTGATCATAGGGCGATTCAAATGCAATGACTCAATACCTAAAACTAAAACAGAGAAAGATGGTATGCTGTAATGGCTTTGATTTGTGCATCAAAAGTCACGAGACTCCAATTATAGTTATCGAAGGTGACAAATTCCCACCTTGGTCCCTCTCTTTCATTTTCCCCTAATGATTCAAAGGATTTAAATTTTTTTATTAACTTCTATTTCCCAACAACCTTTCAAAATGTCAATCTATTCATGAAAATGTGTTTATATGGCTTCTAATACTCTTTAAGTTATACTTTCAAGCCTCATTTTGGGATTCAGATTCTATCAGATTTTCTTCACTACTTGCAGACTTTGGACAAAAAAAAAAAAAAAAAAGAATGACATACATTTAAATGTTGATTTCTTTCCAAATGGCTTGGGGAAAGTTGCAAAGTATACCTCTGTCTAGCAGAGGGAGACTATGCTTTTTGTGATCATTTTCATAAAAATAGTTGCTAAAACAGCACTCAGATTAGATTTATCTCTAACATTTGTTATGCCTTTGAGCTGCTTTTAAGTATATAGAAAACTGACAAACACGTCTGAGTTTCAGTGGGCATCTAGACTGATCTTTTCCCAATATCATTCTAGGAAGTGTAGGAAATAGGAAATTACCTATTTTCACATAAGCTGCCATGAAAATTTAATACCAATCCCATGGACACCTTCAGAATTCTAAATTACAACTTGCATTTCACAGGCTTCACTTTGGATTCTTTTGGTTCTCAGTCTGGTGACTGAGTCACAAAATGTTTGACATGACAGAAAGGGAAACCACATGTTCTAGTAAGAAAGCAAGCAACGTTTATAAATTTTAAAAGAATATGTATAGAATGAGAGGAAAAAGAATACAAAATGGCCCATCAGCTTTCCCTCCTAGAAGAATTTCATAAATTCAAAAAATATGACTAGTCAGCCACCATAAAGGGAACAGTGCATGCTCAGTTATTCAGCTGAGTCCAACTCTCTGCGACCCCATGGACTGTGGCCTGCCAGGCTCCTCTGTCCATGGAATTTTCCAGGCAAGAATACTGGAGTGGGTTGCCATTTCCTTCTCCTAAAGAGAACAAGGAAGGAATCTAATACCTACCCCTAAGGTAAGAATGCTAAGGAAGAATACTAAAAATGGAGATTAAAACCATACCTGGCTTAAATGAATTCTATACTTCTGAGAGTACAATGTGCAAAAGAATGGTCTTTAGTTGGAGATTTCACAAACAGACCAGATTTTCACTTGGTAGGACCTTAAGAAGCACATGGAATGTGTGCGTCCCTTTCAAGTCCTCTGAAATTTACCACAGAGGACAGAGCTCCAGAGGCTCTTCCTTCTATAGCAGTTGCCATTTGAAACCCCAAACCAGTCCCATCCAGTAAGTTCCATTTATACACAAACTGCTGACTTAAAGCTTGCAAAGTCCATAATTCACTAAGAGAAGAGGTCAGGTGGAGACTTTCGAGAAATTCTAAGCCCCTCTGCCACTGAACAAATAAGAATCTTCTTCAAGGAAGACACTCCAAGAGACTGTCTCAGGAATAAAGACCATAAAAGTACTGATAGGCATTGGTCCCACCATGGCCATCCACTCTTAGGTTCTGATTTCCTAAAAATAGACCTCAGGGTACAGATCTCTCCTTCCCTTTGCCCTAAGAAAGTTAAAAAACCCTCCAAGAGGAGTGGCTACTTCTCTCTGGAACCTGATGCTAGCTGTGAGGTCACAGCTTGTCCAGAAATAAAAGGCAGCCTCAGCAAGGGAGGACCCACTCAGGGACTGGAGCGGCCCTCAACTCACTCTTCAGCTTCGCCACTGTCTGCAGCCCAGCAGCTCCATCATGGTGGGTCTTATGAGGAAACTATTTGTAATTTATAGGCAGATGTGATAGTATATAGGAATGAAATTGAGGAGAGAACATACTCAGTGTGAATCTGTAGAATCTACTTTTGGTTTTTATCCAGGTGTGTTGAGGATAGACAAGATTAATTCAAGCTATTATGCCAGCTAGAGAAATACATCTTACTTGCAAAAGAAGTACTTTATGCTTCACCAACTTTCTATATCTCATAAGGTTTATTATATCTAAATTTAGGGGGAAAACCTGCAATTATAGCAAAATATTGCACCTTAAAAAAACAATCCAATGATGCTGATAACTAAAATTAAATAAACTACTTTTGATGCATTGAGTAAAACATACTGGTTAAATACAAGAAAGACTTAAAGTGATCTTTTTAATGCACTGTGTCTGTAGTTCTTAATATAGTATATCTATACTAGACATATCTTAAATGCACCTCAGACTATGATATTGTTCCAGGAAGAATTTGATTTAATATTTGTTAAATTATTGACTCATGGGTTAAGATACAGAGAGATATTCCCTAACTATGTTTTGCAATAGCTTTTTAATTTTTCCTAGATTCAAAAGTATCCTAAGGCAAACTTCATGTTCTCTGACCCCTACACGGCTTCCTAAAAACCTCAGAGCAGAGAGCACTCCCTTCTGTCAATGCATTTGAAAGAGTACTAGTTGTTTCTTTCTTTCTTCCTCTCTCTTGCCATTGCAGTCCTTCAGTGCTGAGCAGATTGCTGGTAAGTGAATTGAGCTTCTCTACTTCAGAGGTAGGCAAAGCACTGCTCAGTTTCTGAAATAATACTCATCTCCAAGGCATGTTACTGTGTGGCTCAAACTGTGAGTATCCAAGCTATGCCTGAACTCTGAAAAGTAGGCATACCTTTTGAGCTTACTTTGACGATTACTCAGGGAATGAGCTTGGATACATTTCTAAAATCAGGACATTTTTGTTTGGTTAAAATATTCTTTGTGGTTAATTTCTTTCTAACAGATCGAGTTCTCTAAGCAACAGCAGGATGGTAAGTTTAAATGATATAGTTGTTAATATGTGCACACTCATAAAGATGGCATGTGAGAAAACCAACTCCCCTGAGATGAGATTAGCTCTTTCTAATTATCCCCACTAGTGCTGTCACTCTAAATATAAATACTCTCAATCCCTCTAAATATAAATTCTCTCAGCATGAACCCTTCATTTATAATCAGTAATCAAAGGTTTAAGCAAACAAAAGCTAAACAGTACAAAAGAATTCCTTGTGTTCACTGATTTCTAAACAGAACTAATTTGATATAGTAGGTAATACTATACATATAGCCCCCAAAAGGCTGTGGATCTTGGAAGGCTGATTTGTTAATCAAATACCTAAACAGAAATTTAGCAGATCTAAATTGTTCACTTTAGAAAATAAAATTGATTATAATACTACCCAGTTACCAAATACACATGATTTCAATAGGCACCACAGTGAGTTGAGAGAAATAGAGGGTGAAGTGGGTTTACGGGGAAAAGTACACTCAGAGATAGAGGGGGAAATGATCTATTTAAAAACAAAAAAAAACTGTGGAAGGAAACTTAGACATTTCCTAGTCCATCTTTAGGGATGCAGGACAGACTCCCAGAGGGATGTTGAGACTGACTTAAAGATCAAAAAAATTAATGATAGCATCAAAATCAAAACTAGCTGAATTAATTAGGAATTTGTTTCATAGAAACAATTTCTAACTGCAAGACTTTAAGCTCAAAGAGATTCAAAAGAATCTGAATAGTTTCACTAACACTTTCATTGTTTCTTCTTCAGGTCTTTAGATCTAAGAAATCCCATGGCCTATGAATCTTGTTTTTTTACTGGAAAGTGTCGGACAAAATGTTTAATGGAAAAAAGTCACATACTTAGATAAATTGAGACAACAATACATCTATAGAAAGAATGGAATAAAATAATAAAATTTTAGTTATATAATATTGTACAAAATTGGTCATAAAAATAAGTATGTGTATATTATATATTTATGCTATATAATATAAAAATAATTGTGAAGATATTCATAAGAATATAATTATAATTATACTCCATTCTATACCTAAAGGAGTCAACATTTTTCGGCTTTTTCTTGAGTGTCAAGAATACCTCACATTTGGACATCAGTTAAAATATTTCAAAAAAGGAAAGAAAATAAAAGGATATTTGCCATAGCAGACTCATTTATATCTACTTCATGGTCAATGCCTTCATGTAGACAAATTAGATGATTTGATGACTCAGCTCAAGATCATTTGACATTGTACTAAAAGGACTAGTTTTTCTTTGAAAGCAGTTGGTAATTCTGCTATGGTTTGCTTGACTTTTAATCTATTTTGACTAATGATGCTTCTACAATATCTGGTACTGTATCCCAGTCCTCTCAAATATCTAACTTACAGTGTCATTATGACTGCCAAACTATGGTAGAACCAAGAAACAGAAGCCTTAAAAACCCTTTGAGAGACCTTTAAATTAAAAGGAAAACTTGTATTTTAGGAATTAAATAAAGGCATACTTTGTTTGTTTCCTTCTTCAACGATTAGCTTTTCTCACGGCTGCTCTATTTGAATGTATCACAAGTTTGGAGTAAAGACAGGAACACCAGAAAATTACAGCATTCTAAAGGTGTTAAGGCCTGTGCCATCCAGAAAAGTTGCCACTAGCCGCATGAGGCTTTTTAAATTTAACATGTAATTAAGTAAAAATAAATGCATTTAAAAGTCTACTTTCTGCTTTGCACTAGTCGTATTTTAATGCTCAAAAGCCATGGGCAGCTCGTTACTACTATCTTTTTGGGAAGCCTAGATACAGAACATTTCAATCATCACAAAAAATCCTAGAACAGTGTTGTTCTAGACTAGGGGCTGGCAAATTTTTCCTAGAGGGCTAAATAGTAAATAGCTAAGCCTTTGTTGGCACTACAGTCTCTGTGGAGACAACTCAGTTCTGTCCCTGAGGTATGAAAACAGTCATAGACAATACATCAGTGCATGGGCATGACTATATTCCAATCAAACTTTATTTACAAAAAGAGGTGGCCAGCCTGTAGATAGTCATTGGCTAACCCATGTTTTAGACTCTTCAAGGGAATAACTAAGCTTTAAAAATCTGGAGTAAGAAGAGCAATATCTTTCTGTTCTTGGCCTTTAAATCAACAAAAGAGTTACTGTCAAAGAGATTCCATTACAGCCCATAAAACTCTATTTCTATATCAGCATCTGACCAGTGTAATAGGGAGCCCTCTGAGCAATCTGCTTGAAATCCTGGAGCCAGTAATAAGAGCAGTTCAGTTTCATAATTCCCTTAGAAAGATGAAAAATTGTATTTGACTAATGACCCCACAGGACCTAGAGCATGCCTTTTAGGTAAGGGAAATTATCTGTGATGTCAATTCGAATAGAATTTGAGGGGGACGTTTCAGCAAAGAGTGGTAACATGATCTATAGCTGATTGTGAATTCAGTGTCTACTAGTCTTGGATTAGAGGATAAAAGGATAGTTAAGATATTTTTCTGAGTCATCTAGCTAGACTGTATCTCTTGATCTGAGGCCACTAATGGCCTAAAAAGAATGCTTTCACTTCTACCAGCTCACTCACAAATGAGTTTTTAAGTGTTGGTATTAAACTCCAACAGATCACCACCAGTACTTTTAGGTTTGCCAGGAAAAGTGATTCAATTTAGCTTTGTAGTTTCAATTAAAATGTCTTTATTTGCTCCTAAATCCATAGTAGCACCTCTTTCTGTCTTTTTGGTGTACACTTCTTAATTTTGGGTTAATGTAATCCTGAAAGGCAAAACCAATTCTATCAAAGGAAAGTTACCAAATTTAGGGCGAGTAAGCCATAGAATGGGGCTTCCCAGGTGGCACTAGCGGTAACAAAAAAAAAAGAAAAGAACTTGCCTGTTAGTGCAGGAGACATAAAGGATGTGGGTTCAATCCCTGTGTGGGGAAGATTCCCTGGAGGACAGCAAGGCAACCCACTCCAGTATTCTTGCTTAGAGAATCCCTCTGACAGAGGAGCCTGGTGGGTTACAGTCCATAGGGTCACAAAGAGTTGGACAAGACTGAAGTGACTTAGCACACATGCACACAATCAACAGAGTGACTGTTATAAAAACAGACACTTTTAAAATGTGTACTTACATACACCCATGAATACAAGTACAACTAGGGAAATCTGAGTAAAATATGCGGACTCTATCAATGTGAGTATTCTGGTTATGTGAATATTCTGGTTATGATCATATACATATATATATAGTGTATATATATCATATACTATAATTTTGAAAAATGCTACTATTGAGGGAAACGCTATTTCCCCCAGACAGAGTATTTAAGAGATCTCTTTGTATTTCATAAAATTGCATGTAAATCTACAATTATCTCCACAAAATTTTAAATTAAAATATGTATCTGTATAATAAAACTAATATAGCAACATGTTATCATATGTCATACCTGAAAAATATAAAGTTTAAAGCAATCACTATAACAATAGATTCAAATAAATATGCTTCCTTCTGACTCTGTTACACTGCTGCTGCTGCTGCTGCTGCTATGTCGCTTCCATCGTGTCCAACTCTAGGAGCCTCTTAAAGTCATGCATCGATGGTTAAAGGACACCAGAGAACTTAGAGATTTGTGTCATCTTTCTAAAATTTTCCTGAAAAATGAAGTTACTCCTGAAGAAAATTAGTTAAGAAGAGAGTCTAGGAAGTTTGTACCTCAAGAGAAGTTTTTCTATATAACTTGAGAAGTTTGGGTTAACCTAACGTGACACAACCCAAATTGAATGTTTGTTTTCTTGAAATTTTATTAACTTTGTTAATTATATGAGGGATTTTATGAGGAATTCTTAAGATTTCTCCAGGCATCAGAATTTCTTAACCCAGTCCTGTTTCCAAGGCAGATGAAGGAGATATGAACAAATATGGTGAGGATTCTCAATTTCCATATCTAATAATTGGACTGCAAGGAGATCCAACCAGTCCATTCTAAAGGAGATCAGTCCTGGGTGTTCTTTGGAAGGAATGATGCTAAAGCTGAAACTCCAGTACTTTGGCCATCTCACGCGAAGAGTTGACTCATTGGAAAAGACTCTGATGCTGGGAGGGATTGGTGGCAGGAGGAGAAGGGGACAACCGAGGATGAGATGGCTGGATGGCATCACCGACTCGAAGGACATGAGTTTGAGTGAACTCCGGGAGTTGGTGATGGACAGGGAGGCCTGGCGTCCTGTAATTCATGGGTTCACAAAGAGTCGGACATGACTGAGCAACTGAACTGAACTGAACTGAAAATATGACTTGAAATTAGAAATGCTGCTTTAAAATACGGAGAAGGCACTGGCAACCCACTCCAGTATTCTTGCCTGGAAAATCCAGTAGACAGAGGAGCCTGGTAGGCTGCAGTCCATGGGGTCGTGAAGAGTCGGACATGACTGAGCGACTTCACTTTCACTTTTCGCTTCCATGCATTGGAGAAGGAAATGGCAACCCACTCCAGTGTTCTTGCCTGGAGAATACCAGGGATGGTGGAGCCTGGTGGGCTGCCATCAATGGGGTCGCACAGAGTCAGACACGACTGAAGTGACTTAGCAACAGCAGCTTTAAAACAGTCCCAAAAAGAAATGTCAAAAGAGGGTTGACATTGAACTCAGAAAAAGGAAATTCCAAAGATAGCAACTTAAGAGACTGGCAAAAGTTATAAAATAGAGGAGAGTTTGAACTGGATCCTTGATGAAGTTTGGGTTCCTTTTTAAGTTTGAGGCAGAAAAAAAGCAACCAAATGTTTCTTGCTTCGTGCAGAATTCAAGGAGGCGTTTCTCCTGTATGACAGAACAGGTGATTGCAAGATCACCTTAAACCAGGTTGGTGATGTCCTTCGGGCTCTGGGCACAAATCCCACCAATGCAGAGGTCAAGAAGGTGCTGGGAAACCCCAGCAATGAAGGTAACCACATGTTTTTCCAAGAAGCTGGGAGTGTGTGTGCATGTGTGGGAGTGTGTGTATGTGTAAGAGAGAGAGGGTTATTGAGAAACAAGTTCCATAGAATAGGATTTAATTTACTCCTGATGGTAACTGTGTTTCTTGGCTATCTAGTCTCAGTTTTTTCCTCCATAAGATATATTAACCTTCCTTTGAGAATTCATAACCATAATTTCATGTTAATGAAAGGAAACAATACCTAATGCTAATATCATCATCATCATGCTATCTAAATATACCCTGCTTCTGTGACCATCTTAAAAGAAACTTGGCTATCTTAATTAAGAATAGACAGATGACACCTTAATAAAAATTCTAGAAAGAATTAAAAATCTTAAGCCAAAACCTGCATTTGGTTGCCCAAGGAAAATCCTAAGGCAAAAGCTAGTGAAATATGTAAGTGGCAAAACTGCAGAGGTGATTGCTGGGTAGGGTAATCTAGTCATTAGTCAACAACAAGGAAATTTTTTCTAATCCCATGGTTCATGGCAAAGTATAATGGTCTGTTGGGAAATACCACTCTGAACAAAACAGAAGAGACAAAACTGAAGTTTTTTTCAAGTAGATATCTCAGTTTATCTTTACTGTATGGAAAATAACACTGGGAAGGCAATCTCTTTTTTCTAGAAAAGACTATGTTCCTTTGTTACAAAAGGAAAATATTTGATTAAGAAAAAAAACTACCTCTAAATCAGTCTGCCGGAATTTTCCTCAAATTATAGTTCCTTTGGACAAAAATGTCCACATAACTTATTCAAAAAGTAGCTGAGAATATCACATAAAGTGAGAGCTCAGTTAGCCAAATTCATTCTTAACTGCCATTTTCTAACTTATCAAACTTCTGTCTTTAATGGAATTATTACATAAATGTTCATTTATTTAGCATTCAAATTTAATTTTCTCAATGTACTAGATTTCTACACTATAAGGAAAGACTGGTAAATGCAATTTTGATTTATGGGTACATAACTTTATCTATTTGTGTACATCTGATTAGTCTGTTTTATACTTTTGCTATGAATACCATTTACCTTGTCAGAAGGTTACTAAAGAAATTCTTATCATCTCCAGACTTCTAAAACCACAAAGTCAGGAGATCACAAAGTATTTAACATGCACATTCTTCTCATAGGCTTCTTTTTTATAAATTAAAATTTAAAGAAATTGAAAGCTCAAACAATGGTGGAATACATATTAAAGTTCAGCTAGTTTGCTATATTTATATGCCAATAGGTTTGTTATCAGTATATTTCTATATTGCTTCCCTAGTATTTATAGTATTTATTAATTGACAATACTAATAAAATAGTAGTTGACTCTGATCAAGCACTCAGTTTGTCCCAGGTCCTGTAATAGACTGTGCATTATTACCTCATTTAATGTTCACATAGCACTACAAAATATTTCTTTAGAAAGATTAAAAAGGTGAGGCACAAAGAGGTTAAGAAACGCCCATGACCACGTATTTGTAAATGGTGAATTAAGGATAAAAGCTCAAGCACTAGAACTCCAGAGGTCATGCTATTCTCTGTTACAAAATTTCTGTCAGCAGCCATTTGCCAACTGAAATTTAAGCTGTATGAAGATCTTTCTGATGATTCAGAATGAACATTCAAGCTTAATTTGTAACTCAGTGGTAGCATTTTATGATAGCTGATAACTCTCCAAATTGCAATTTCTTTCAGAGATGAATGCCAAGAAAATTGAGTTTGAACAATTTCTGCCCATGTTGCAAGCTATTTCCAACAACAAGGACCAGGGCACTTATGAAGACTTTGTTGAGGGTCTGCGTGTCTTCGACAAGGAAGGCAATGGCACTGTCATGGGTGCTGAACTTCGTCATGTTCTAGCCACACTAGGTAAGAAAAATTCATTTCAGTGGACTTAATAGGATAGAGTATGTAGGAAGGAGCATGACTTAGGGGAATCATGTTATAACCAAAATAAGTAGGGGGAAAGACTAAAAAGGGAAAATGAAAAGGAATAGTCAAAAGTTAATGATCATTTCAATTAGCCTCAATGTCAGTGAGTTTATTTGGGGGAAATAGTCTTAATAACTTGAATTATTGGTTATGAATAAGTACCATATGGCATTGTAGTTCTTACCAGATAGAGTGTGGATGATCAGGTATAATGTGCATTTAATTCATTTATTCAAAAACAATTTATTGGCAAACTTCCTGCCAAAGGAACAGGAGTCTTGGTGTCTATCCTATAAGAGGTCTCCAGGAGTCCAAATCTCATCACTTACGGTGTAATTTTGAGAATATTCTCTGGCTTTCTTCTTGAACAAAGAGTTTTGTTTCATCAGGTGAAAAGATGAAAGAAGAAGAAGTGGAAGCCCTGATGGCAGGTCAGGAAGACTCCAACGGCTGCATCAACTATGAAGGTATAATTTCGTGTGCTCTGGTGGTTACAGCAACTCTGAACTGATTGGGTTGATGGCGGATGCCTTTTGAGTTTAAAACAACTTATTTTTCTCTACTCTCTTATTGAGCATACACATGTTATTTATTATCAACCAATTACACAATAACCCTAAAAAGATATCTTGTAAGGATCTGACTTTATACATAAACTTTATTTCAGTGGGTTTTAACATTTTTGTGCACTGTTATACAGATTAAAATGTGTTTTTGCTTTTTTATTAGATCTTTTTAAAATTTAAAAAAAATTTTTTTTTAATTTTAATTGGAGGAAAATTGCTTTACAAGATTGTATTGGTTTCTGCCATATATCAACATGAATCAGCCATCTTACTAGATCTTCACAACACCTCTGTAAAAACAGCATCAGAATAAATTTTAACATTAAATGTAATATTAATTCTTTAATATTACAACTGAAGATATCACAAAATCCTTTGCAGCAAGCAGTGATGAAAATGAAGAATCTGAGTGCTGAAGATGTTTAGCTACTTAGTGAAGGTCACATAATTAATAGCAAGGCTGGTGCTAAAATTTAGTTCTCCTTATCTGGTGTTCTTGCTTAAACGAAATTTATCTCATAGTATCCAATTATCTATTTCCTGCCACCAGTTTACAGCAGCTTCACCCAGAGGGTCTGAAAAGCAATGCACTACCCAAAATAAAGATACAAGATAGAACTGCATGATATAACTTGTAAATTTGAAATGCTGCAATAAAACTGAGAAACTTATCCACCCTCCCAAAAAGACTAATCTCACCACATCTCAATAAAGTATGTTGATAGCTTTAATGTCAATATGGACTTACGAAGTCTAATAACTTGGATAAAGTAAGAAAAGAAACACAGAGGGGAGAAGAAGGGAGGGAAAAGAAATGGAAAAGAGAGAAGAGAAGAGGACAGGAAAGGATAGGAGAAAAAGAAAATACTCAGCTAAGCATATCTACACTGACAATCTTGGTTAAACTTTACTTTTTTCTATAAACAACATTTTACATTCAGTTACTGCCATAAGTGGGAAGGTCACCTGGAGAAGGAAATAGTAACCCAGTTTTCTTGCCTGGAGAATTCCATGAACAAAGGAGCCTGGCAGGCAACTGTCCATAGGGTCACAAAGAGTCAGACACAATTAGCAACTAAACAACAACAACAAAGAACAATGTCCAACAATATAGAATGCATCAAATAGATTTTGGTACATCTACACAATGACATTCCCCACAGCTCTAAAAAACAACAAGGACACCCTTATTTATGGTTATGGTAATATTTCTAAGACAGTGCATTATGCAGTGAGAAAAATAAGAGCAAAAGGGTTTGTAGAACTGCCACCATTTGTGTAAAAATAATTATATAACATATATTTGTATCTGGGCGGGGGGCGGGGGGGGGGGGCTTCCCTTGTGGTTTAGATGGTAAAAAATCTGCCTGCAATGTGGGAGACCTGGGTTCGATCCCTGGGTTGTGAAGACCCCCTGAAGAAAGGAAAAGGCTTACCCACTCCTGTATGCTTGCTAAGCAAGCATAATAACTCCACCAGCTTAGCTATAAAAAGGAACTAGATAGCTAGGAGACAGTGGTGAGGAACATTTTTTGTTATAAACTCTTTCATACTTTCAAGAAAAACATTTAACCATGCGAATGGAACACTTAAAAAGCTAAATTTACAAAATCAGGGGGAAAGCCATAAATCTAGTATTAATAGTGGGCTATACAGAGTTTAAATAAACTCTAGAGTTACAGCTAAGAATAATTAGAATTAAGTTAACTTACCATACTATTCTTTTATTAAATTTGACTCTTTTCTAACTCTAAACTGTATTATCCCTACAGCTTTTGTCAAGCACATCATGTCTAACTAAATGGAGCTCTCAAGGTATCTATCTGTTCCCTCTTTAATATATAAGGCTTTCTCAACATTGTATTTAATGTAAAGAGTTATTCATATTAGTTATTAATAGAATAAATAATTATTCATATTAACCAGAACACATTAATATGATTAATATTATATTAATATTAATGAGTTATATTATTATAACTCCTTGAGATGGGTTATTTAAAAATAGATTACTTTTGTATAAGTGTATAAGCAAAAACTTTTGAGGTTTTTGCTTCCATTTATAGACCATATCAAGGCTTCCCTGGTGGCTCAGCAGTAAAGAACCCATCTGCCAATGCAGGAGATATGTGTTCAATCCCTGAGTCAGGAAGATTCTGTAGAAAATGAAATGGCAACATGCTCCAGAATTCTTACCTGGGAAATCCCATGGGCACAGGAGCCAGGCAGGTTATAGTCCATGAAGTCACAAAGGAGTCTGAAGCGACTTAGAAGCTAAACAACAACAAATAGACCATATCTTAATCTGTACTATAATTATGCAGTGGAGAGTCAAGAAACCAGAGTGTAATTAATTGATTTAACTGGAACATAAGAACAGTAAAAGCTAGGTTTTATCCTAGGTTCTTTGAATAACTCTAAACTGTATTAAAGTAGTTTTTAATAATTATTGCTCTAGAAAAGCATATTATCACAGTCTAAAGTATAGCACTTGAAACCAGGTTTGTGCAGCAAGGAAATGCCATTGCTTGGAACTGATGGTTCATTTTGTGCTTTTTTCTTCTTTTTCACTTTACATTATTTCCTTCCCCATTTTCTTTCTGAAAAGATGCAATCAACATCTAACTCTTTTTCCCTTTTCCTTTATAGATCAAGCATTGTTTATGAAGACTGGCTGAACCTTATTTTAAGAACACCCATGACTAACTGTCCAAATCTGTTTACCATCATTTAGAAAAACAAAACAATTTGTACTATTCTAAACTGAAGGACTCCCTGAATTTTTATACCTTTTATGTTTCTCTCTGAATTATATTCATACCACACAAAGTAAGTGTCTGCTGATCTAGACAAGAATGGTGAAATACTGACAATCTCAGATCCAAGCCCTGCTCTTTATTTTCTACCATGGGTCAAAGAACATCTTTAAAATAATAAATCAATAAATAATTTTGGTCAGTCTGGAATGTTCATTTTGCATTGCATTGTTATCTTCCTGCTTAGAGAAACTAATTTTTCAAAATCCCAGTTCTTTTCTTAATGTTGATGAATTATAAAATTTTAAGAGAATAATTACAGTCTATAGAGCAATAACTAAATAATAATGATAATCATATATTATTGAAAAAGCAAAATAGAAAACCAAGGAAATTCAGATAGAGATAGTTTAATATAAATTATACACACGATTTGGCCTTCCCAGGTGGCACAGTGGTAAAGAATCCATGTGGCAAGCAGTAGATGTGGATTCAATCCCTGGGTTGGGAAGGTACCCTGGAGAAGGAAGTGGCAACCCACTCCAGTATTCTTGCCTGGGAAATCCCACGGACAGAGGAGCCTGGCGGGCTACAATCTATGGGGTCTCAAAAGAGTCAGACATGACTCGGCAACTAAACAATAACATCCAGGCAATTTAAGAGAAAGCACGTTTCTTCAGCTTTGTGTAAATCATCGTATACATAGCTTGAACTATTTCACTTCTAGTGACAATCTGGCCTATTGGAAAATTGTAATAAGCTCTTGATCTGTCTCACTGAATGTCTTCAAGGATAAAATTTAAAGTGACCTTTCAGCTGTTACTTAAAAAAAAAACCTCTCTGGGAATGACACTCTTACTCAAGACTCTTATCTACTAATATCCTCTCTCCTACTTTGTATGTCCATGTCCCAAAATCTTGATTTCATCTTTTAACACAGGCTCTGAATAGTAAGATCAGCTGATAGATAAATTCACAGTGTAAACTTACTTCATCCTATCACATCCTATCACTTTTTTTATTTTAAGAATAGAAGCAGAATTTGCAAGTTAGTAGCTGGATATTTAGAAGAGATGAAATGATAAATACTTCTCCCACTCTCTAAAGAGATATCTCTAAAATATATGGGATTTTAAAATCTCTGAAAAGTACCTGCCTGTCTATACATTTTTGGAAGCTAGAACAGCTTTGTCCTGATGTCAGGCACTTCAGGTCATCATGCTCCTTTATTTAGCAAAGGTCACTCAGATTTCAGTAGCCATCAGCTTTAAATTTGGCCTAAGTCTCTGTAGCCAAGATAAGGTTGGGACATTGCAATCATTTTTCGAAGGAGAATTTACTATGGCCTCAAGATCTTTAAGGTCAAGTTAGCCTAAGACCAGAAATTGGAAATTGAACACAGCACTATCCCATAGAAACTTCAGTAAAAATGGAAATCTGTATCTATATTGTCTCATATGGTAACCACTAGCCAGCCACATCTGGTGACTGAAAACTTGAAATATGGCAAGTGTGACTGCAGAACTGAATTTTTAATTGTATCTCATTTTAATTAATTAAAATAGCCCTATGTGACTCATGAATACATACTGAACGGATCAGCTCTCAGTACACATTCTTATTTGTGTTGTTACATCAGGAAATAAAATGTGTTTTTAAAAATTACAACACTCAGTATGTAGAGAAGTCAATTGGTACAAAAAACCCAATCCTAAAAGGCTCATTTTTGTTTTGGAACATGTGGCTAAATTTCTCATCTTGGACACTCCTTTAATAATTTTCAGAAAAAATGTGATGTCCACAAGGCACTGAATATTTAGTTCTCAAGCTTGATATTTAATATTTTACCCTCAAGACCTTATAAAACTGCTTTAACTCCCCATGGGATAATATTGAATACACTGTCATGGGACCTATTCTTATTAAATTACCATGTGTGAGATGCCCATGACTCAAGTTGTAGCAGGTGCAAAATAGAGTAGCAGGCAAGAGAGTGACAGCAATTTTTAACATTCACACCAGCTGGCAAAAGTGACAGGTGTTTAATTCCTCATTCGTTAAAAATAACTTGAAAAGCCTGCACAGCAAAGCAAATATTTTCAAGTTTGTTTTTTAACTATGTTCAAGTTACCTTCCTGACATATATTAATGTAATATAATATTCTGTGTTAATTTTTTGCCTTAAAGTATATTTAAAACAGCACACAGAACTTAATTTTTCTCCTTTATGAATGAAATAAACAATGTTTGTCAAATTAGAGAAATAAAATTTTATTTTTCTCAAGCAACATTGTATCCAAAATAACTCTTGAGATCTTTTTCTCTAACTGGATTTACATGTTTTTTTCCACAGTGGCAAATATACCTTGAAACTTAAAAGAGTAAAGGAAAAATATCTTCCTTTAAATCCTAAGTCAAGAGAAAAATTATGAATCCAAAGATTTAGTTAACAAACCAAATCCAAAAAACAAAGTGATTAAACAGCAAGTTTCTGGAATCCAAATTAAAGAGTTATATTCTCTTGAAACCAAGGAAGAGCAAAATGATGGAATAATTCAAACAATGATCTCAATTTTACAGTTTGGTAAGTGAGCCCCAGGCTAAGGAGAGACAGTGCAAAAGGAAGGATGACGGGGTTTAAAACATCTGCTGAGAATTTTTCCAGAAACTTCATATCAAGATACATTTTTTTTTCGATTATTCATTAATTTATGGTAGGAAAAAATACTACCTCTACCCTACTTTGTCCTTCATCTGCCAGCTCCTACACTGTGACTGGCCAGAGTCTGCTTTTACCGTGACCCTCAGAGGCGGAACCGCCCTAGCCAATGTTGCCACGTCCTGTACCTCACACTGTAGACCTCACAGTCTGGTCCTCCTCCAGAGTCAAGGAATCTACACAGAAATAGAGCATGCCACTCCTGGAAACAATGCCCCCACTTCTACACATTCTCTATACCCACGACCCCAGACTTCCTAGCTCAAATGGCCCCAAGCTTTCTTCCAGGAATAGGTGGGATTCTTCCTAGGTCTACCCTCCTAAAGGAAGACTGCAAAACAAACACCAAGAGATGGCTAAAGTCAGCTGTTTTTGTTTCGTTTTGCTTAAAGTGAGGATAGAATTAACGTTAAGGTCCCTGCAGTGCAGGATGGAACTGGAGGTGGGAACTGAAGGAGGGCAGGCCACCATATCACCAAGGAGTCCAAGAAGTATCACTTGGCCTTCCAAGCTATTATGAAGCTATATTTGTCAAGGGAGTACCACAGTATACATTATGTAAGTTTGTTAATTTGACTGATAACTTTTAATCAATTTAAATTTATTTAAATTTATGATAAGTGGACCTCAAATTGAACTCTTGTCCCAGGCCTGCAAAAATAGGGGTGGACCTGCTGAGAAAAAATAAATTCAGATTTTCTAGGGGCAGATCTTTAGGCTGTCCATAAATATTCCAAATAACACTAGAAATACTTCTAGTACAGTTGAACTTTTTAAAAAATAATAGAGGTTAGGGCAATCAAGATGGCAGAGTAGGACGATCCTGAATTCAACTCTTCACACACACCAAAATGACAACTACCTACAGAGCAACTATGAAAACAACCTGAAAACTAACAGAAAAGATTTTCCGCTGGTAAAGACATAAAGAAAGAATCACAGTGAGACGATAGGAGGGGCAGAGACATGACATAGTCAGGACTCTAATCAGCAACCCACAAATAGAAGGGATATCACGGACTCAGTGGTAAAGAATCCATCTGCCAATGCAGGAGACACGGGTTCGATCCCCAGGTCGGGAAGATCCCCTGGAGCAGGAAATGGCAACCCACTCCAGTATTCCTGCCAGGATAATCCCATGGACTGAGGAGGCTGGTGGACTACAGTCCATGGGGTCACAAAAGAGTTGGACATGACTGAGCACGCATGCATGCACAATTGTAAAGTCCTCCCTAAGGGGCAGGAACTCTAAGCTGCATATTGGGATTTCCAGCCTAAGTGTCCTTCACCATGAAAACAAGCCCCCAGTACATAGTGAGACTTATGTTCAGAAGAAACTAGAAAGCTACAGAAAACAAAGACTGCTCTCAAAGGGTGTGCACAAAATTTCACATGTTTTGAATTACAGTGCAGAGGCAGTAGTTTGAAATGAGCCTTAGTCAGACCCATTTGTTCATCTTGGAAACCCTCCCAAAGAGAGAAAAAGAACCTTGGGACTTCCCCTGAGGACAGAGATGCTGGCAGCAGTCAATTTGAGCAGCACATTTGACAGCAGTAGTACTGGCACAGGCAAGAACCATTTTGGAATCCTCCCTCTAGCCTAATTAGTGCCAGGAGGTTACTCACCCTACCAGAAAGTAGGCACTAGCCCGGCACATTCCGGCTGAGTAGACAGTCATGCACTGATACAACATCACCCACCAGTGAGCCAGCACCAGCTCCATGCCCCTCTCAGGTCACATGGGAGACTGGGTGCACCAAAAAACGGGGAAAACCAACAGCCCGCAAGATCAGCTCACTCGTAACAGGAACAGACCCCACTTGGTGATCCTAACCACCCATAAAGAAATCTAAGCACCGAAGAACAGATGCTTTTGAACTGTGGTATTGGAGAAGACTCTTGAGAGTCCCTTGGACTGCAAGGAGATAAACCAGTCAATCCTAAAGGAAACCAACCCTGAATATTCTTTGAAAGGACTGATGCTGACGCTGAAACCCAACACCTTGGCCACCAGATGCAAACAGCTGACTCACTGGAAAAGACCCTGATGCAGGAAAAGACTGAAAGCAAGAGAAGGGGACAATAGAGGATGAGATGGTTGGATAGTATCTCCAACTCAATGGTCATGAGTTTGAGCAAGGTCTTGGAGTTGGTGATGGACAGTGAAGCCTGGCATGCTGCAGTCCATGGGGTGGCAAAGAGTCAGACACAACTGAGTGACTGAATGGAGCTGAACCACCCATGTTTCCCTGAAGTTTTAGGGGACTGCTCCATGGGTACACTAAACTCGAGTAAGGAAGGCATCCAGGCCGTAACCCGTGGAAAGACAATCCAAGACAATGAAGAACTCCCTTCACACCCCTCCCCCCGACCATTATTCTTGTGAATCTCTTGGATCTAAGTCTTCTTTTCCAGAAACCAGCAAAAGATAAGTAACTGTATACATTGCCAAGCAGTAGAGATTCGAAGATAACTGATTTGCCATAAATGGTGTTAGCTGACCAGGGAGAGTCTGTGCACTGGCCAAAAATATATCAGGTTGCTTTTTCCTCAACACAAGTGGCTTGGTTAGAGTAAATGCAGATAGGCTTCTGAAAAATGCAATTTGGCTACCAGAACCAAATGGAACAACCATGGAGCAGGGTAATAGGCCCTTCCTGGGATCACTTGGCTTCTACCTTCCCTGGGCTGCTTAATAACCATTGTTCTCTTGCAGGTATATGGGTCCATGTACCTGATATTCTCTGATGTCCTTTTGTCTCCAAAAGATTTAGTTCTGTCGCTCAGTTGTGTGCGACTTTTTGCGACCCCATGGACTGCAGCCTGCCAGGCCTCCCCGTCCATCACCACTCCTGGGGTTTACTCAAACTCATGTGCATTGAGTCGGTGATGTCATCCAACCATCTCATCTTCTGTCATCCCCTTCTCCTCCCACCTGCACTATTTCCTAGCATCAGGATCTTTTCAAATGAGTCAGCTCTTTTCATCAGGTGGCCAAAGTATTGGAGTTTCAGTTTCAACATCAGTCCTTCCAATGAACACCCAGGACTGATCTACTTTAGAAAGGACTGATTTGATCTCCTTGCAGTCCAAGGGACTCTCAAAAGTCTTCTCCAACACCACAGTTCAAAAGCATTAATTTTTCATTTCTCAGCTTTCTTTATAGTACAACTCTCACATCCATACATGACCACAGGAAAAACCATAGCCTTGACTAGATGGACTTTTATTGGCAAAGTAATGTCTCTGCTTTTGAATATGCTGTCTAGGTTGGTCATAACTTTCCTTCCAAGGAGTAAGCGTCTTTTAATTTCATGGCTGCAATCACCATCTGCAGTGATTTTGGAGCCCAAAAAAATAAAGTCAGCCAGTTTCCACTGTTTCCCCATCTATTTGCCATGAAGTGATTGGACCAGATGCCATGATCTTAGTTTTCTGAATGTTGAGCTTTAAGTCAACTTTTTCACTCTCCTCTTTCACTTTCATCAAGAGGCTCTTTAGTTTTTCTTCACTTTCTGCCATAAGGGTGGTGTCATCTGCATATCTGAGTTTGTTGATATTCCTCCCAGCAATCTTGATTCCAGCTTGTGCTTCTTCCAGTCCAGTGTTTCTCATGATGTACTCTGCATATAAGTTAAATAATCAAGGTGACAATATATAGCCTTGATGCACTTCTTCCCAATTGCAATCATTCTGTTGTTTCATGTCCAGTTCTAACTGTTGTTTCCTGACCTGAATACAGATTACTCAAGAGACAGGTCACGTGGTCTGGTATTCCCACCTCTTTCAGAATTTTCCACAGTTTATTGTGATCCACACAGTCAAAGGCTTTGGCATAGTCAATAAAGCAGAAATTGGTGATTTTCTGGAACTCTCTTGCTTTTTCGATGATTCACCAGATGTTGGCAATTGGATCTCTGGTTCCTCTGCCTTTTCTAAAACCAGCTTGAACATCTCGAAATTCATGGTTCATGTACTGCTGAAGCCTGGCTTGGAGAATTGTGAGCATTACTTTACTAGCGTGTGAGATGAGTGCAATTGTGTGGCAGTTTGAGCATTCTTTGGCATTGTCTTTCTTAAGGATTGGAATGAAAACTGACCTTTTCCAGTCCTGTGGCCACTGCTGAGTTTTCCAAATTTGCTGGCATATTGAGTGCAGCACTTTCACAGCATCATCTTTCAGGATTTGAAATAGCTCAACTGGCATTCCATCACCTCCACTAGCTTTGTTCATAGTGATGCTTTCTAAGGCCCACTTGACTTCACATTCAAGAATGTCTGGCTCTAGGTGAGTGATCACATCATAATGATTATCTGGGTCATGAAGCTCTTTCTTGTACGGTTCTTCTCTGTATTCTTGCCACCTCTTCTTAACATCTTACCGGGGTCCAGCCCTGGTGGATCCAGGGCTATTTGAAGGGGAGCTGGATAGGCGAGGAAAAACTTATTTATTTAGAAATATAAGATTAGGAAATAATAGTATAGTAGGAAAAAAGTGGAGAAAAGAGGCTGAATAACTTGGTTTGTATGGAGAACTAATAAAACTTCAGGACAAGAAGTTTGCACCATCTACGTTAGGCTACCGGCATCCTCTTGAATATCAGAGGGTGCCCCGCCTTGGACTCCCTCTCACCTGGAACTTAAAAGCCAGGGCAAGTAAGTGGACATGGCGAGCCTCCACGCCCCAGATGGGAATTCAGCCAGAAAATAGAATAAAGAAGAGACATGGGGGAAACCAGATTTCCAAGAAACTAGTTGGAGAGACTAGTCCAAGAAACTGGTCCATCCTTTATTGTTCAGAAGGCTTTTTATACTTTTGATAGTACATGGAGATCAATGGGTAACACAAAGTTATGCAGCATTAGCAGCCCAGACTGTTATCAAAACCAGGCTTTTCTCTCTGCATACCTAGTTGTATACACAAGTCTTAGGTGATTTGCATCATCTTCCAGCCAAAGGGCCAATTAACATTTTACGGCCCTTTTCTGATAAGGGTTTGTCAACCAGGAGACTTATTTGTGTTGTTCTTCTCAAAGTCTGGTGCCACTCTCAGAAAGCACTAAATAAAGTTACATTCTCACATAGCAAAAATACAGCAATTTATAACAAGTAAAAGGAGTACAGTGATTTATAGCAAAAGAAAAGTAATTAACTCAAAAGTCTAGTGTTGCTAACATCAAAACTACTATATACCTTTTTCCATACCCCGATTACATTGATTAATATCCTCCCAGGTGCCTAAAAGATAAAGAATATGGAGGCCTGGCAGCAATCATTGAGGCAACAGTGAAATCCGTCACCGATATGATTTTTAGCTCTTTAGAAAAGGCTCTGTATCTTTAAGATGTTTTAAGCTTTGAGCCTCTCGCGGTTGGGGGGCTGTAAACAATTCACAAGCTGTAAAAAGTCCAGGGGAACCTGTTAGGCAAGTTAGAGAGTTATGGGGGTGGGGGGGTGGGTGTTGAACTGAAACATTCCTTTCAAATGCAGAAGACTGAAGCCCCGAGTTAACTTTTTCCAGAGAGTGTCAGAAGAGTGGAAAAGCACAGTACAATAAGGCAGGCAGATTCTGGTTTTTTGGGAAACTCAGGGGAAACCCCTGAGACCTGACTTGCCTTGCCCATCAGGCCTCTCTGCATGACCTTGTCATGGGTGAGATCTCCCATGCTGGCTCCCAGCAATATCTTCTGCTTCTGTTAGGTCCATACCATTTCTGTCCTTTATCAAGCCCATCTTTGCATGAAATGTTCCCTTGGTATCTCTAATTTTCTTGAAGAGATCTCTAGTCTTTCCCATTCTATTGTTTTCCTCTATTTCTTTGCATTGATCATTGAGGAAGGCTTTCTTATCTCTCCTTGCTATTCTTTGGAACTCTGCTTTCAAATGTTTATATCTTTCCTTTTCTCCTTTGCTTTTTGCTTCTCTTCTTTTCACAGCTATTTGTAAGGCCTCCCCAGACAGCCATTTTGCTTTTTTGCATTTCTTTTCCATGGGGATGGTCTCGATCCCTGTCTCCTGTACAATGTCACGAACCTCTGTCCATAGTTCATCAGGCACTCTGTCTATCAGATCTAGTCCCTTAAATCTATTCCTCACTTCCACTGTATAATCATAAGGGATTTGATTTAGGCCGTACCTGGATGGTCTAGTGCTTTTCCCCACTTTTTTCAATTTGAGTCTGAATTTGGCAATAAGGAGTTCACGATCTGAGCCACAGTCAGTTCCTGGTCTTCTTTTTGCTGACTGTATAGAACTTCTCCATCTTTGGCAGCAAAAATATAATCAATCTGATTTCAGTGTTGGCCATCTGGTGATGTCCATGTGTAGAGTCTTCTCTTGTTTTGTTGGAAGAGGGTGTTTGCTATAACCAGTGCATTCTCTTGGCAGAACTCTGTTAACCTTTTCCCTGCTTCATTCTATACTCCAAGGCCAAATTTTCCTGTTACTCCAGGTGTTTCTTGACTTTCTACTTTTGCATTCCAGTCCCCTATAATCAAAAGGACATCTTTTTGGGGTGTTAATTCTAGAAGGTCTTGTAGATCTTCATAGAATGGTTCAACTTCAGCTTCTTCAGCATTACTGGTTGGTCATAGGCTTGGATTATTGAATGATTTGCCTTGGAAATGAACAGAGATCATTCTGTCGTTTTTGAGATTGCATCCAACTACTGCATTTCTGACTCTTTTGTTGACTATGAGGGCTACTCCATTTCTTCTATGGGATTCTTGCCCACAGTAGTAGAAATAATGGTCATCTGAGTTAAATTCACCCATTCCAGTCCATTTTAGTTCCCTGATTCCTAGAATGTCAATGTTCATTCTTGCCATCTCCTGTTTGACCACTTCCAATTTGTCTTGATTCATGGACCTACCATTCCAGGTTCCTATGAAATATTGCTCCCTGCAGCATCTTACCTTGCTTCCATCACCAGTCACATCCACAACTGGGTGTTGCTTTTGCTTTGGTTCCATCTCTTCATTCTTTCTGGAGTTATTTCTCCACTTTTCTCCAGTAGCATATTGGGCACCTACTGACCTGGGAAGTTCATGTTTCAGTGTCCTATCTTTCTGCCTTTTCATACTTTCATGGGGTTCTCAAGGCAGGAATACTGAATACTGCCATTCCCTTCTCCAGGGGACCACATTTTGTCAGAACTATTCACCATTCTAACCAAAAGGTTAGAATCTATAAAACTTCTAATCACTCAGGGAGAAAAACTATCAAGCTTCAGACCTGGGGACACTCAAACATGTCTAAACGCACCTGGGGAGAGGCTCTGCTCTCTCCATGGGGTTATAACAATGCCCACACTCAGCAGTGAGGAGTTATAGAATGTGGACCTGAGCCCTCAGTGCCCCTCAAGAATAAGAATCAGGACAAAAGGCAGAGAAGGAATTTTGACACCAGCCCAAAGCTCGTTAATGATTCCCGGGAAACGTAAGTTGGAGTCTAGATGATAAGGTCTAACCTCTTGTTTTGTGCTTGGTCAGGTTTCACTTGCTTGTAGGGGTTCGTGTTCAGAGGCCTTGCACCTTACACGTTGGATTAGAGCTCCCAGCCCAGGGTCGCTGCTCTGGATGCTTCAGCTCAGCACACCTGCATAGACACTGCTACTCAAGATGGTGGTGGGGGACATGTGTGGCAGCGTGACAACCAGCGCTGTGATCTGGAAGGTAAGCAGTACTGCACCCGCCCTGTAAGGACCCTGCTGATGAGACCCATATAAAGCAGTACTCCCCCACAGCCTGCTGGGGACAGCCAGTGCCCTAGAGCAGCAGTCCGCAAACTTTTTGGCACCAGGGACCAGTTCCATGGAAGAACACTTTTCCATGGGGGTAGGAGGTGGTCTCAGTATAATTTAAGTGTATTACATTTATTGTGCATTTTATTTCTATTATTATTATATCAGCTCCACCTCAGATCATCAGGCATTAGATTCCCAGGTTGGGGACTCCTGTTAGAGCATGAACTCACACCTCTCCATTCTCCCATGAAAGAATAAGGCTTTCCAGTTGCTTCTGAATGGAACTCAGTCTCCATCTATTGATACCCACAACACCAGGTAGGAGAAACCTTGTTGGGGTCCGACTGAAAGTTCGGTAACAAAGAGACTCAAAGAACAAAAAAATTGTTGCCAGAGCTGTGAAGGGTGGGGTTGGGGTTGCTTAATAGGTAAAGGGATTAAGAGGCACAAATTTCCAGTTACAAAATAAATATGGCATAAGGAATATGGTCAATAATATGGTAATAACTTTGTATGTAGACAGATGGTTACTAGATTTATTGTGGTGATAATTTCATGATGGATGTAAATGTCAAGTCACTGTGTAGAACACCTGAAACTACATAATCTTGTTATGTCAACTGTATTTCAATAAAGAAAATTTAAAATTATAATAGTTGAATACCTTCATCAATAATCATATAGGTGGCAAAGAAGAATTCAAGTAGCAAATAGGTTAGGCTTTTCTTTCTATCCTTGAAAAAACAAAAAAGATTATCTTTTCCTAGTTTATTTCTCCAACCTGTGAAGAATATCAACTCATCCTGTAGGGTGGGAAAAAGTGTACTGCTGTAAGAATAGTAGTATATAATCAGTAATGCTTGGTGGTGCAATAAAAAAAATGTAAGCTTAAAAGTGATAAGTAAAAATGTATTTGGGGAAATATTTTTATACTTTTTCAAAGTTCACTAATGATAGCTCATCTATAAAAGCATACTTAGTGGTAAATCATTTAATTCCAACTGGGAAAGCTTAATTGGAAATACAATTCAGCAAAAGTGGCCAAATGGCAAACATATTCTCACTCTTGCCCACTTTTACACTGTCATCAGTTAGACTTTCTTAGGAAGAATACCTTAAACGGCAGGCAGGTGCTTTGAAGTCAGGCTTAGGTTAGAATCCTACTGCTATCACTTTTGAATTGTGTGACTATGTTGCAGTTATTTGACCTTTGTAAATCTTAAAGTTTGTTTTCTATAAAATGACATTTACTAAGGCTGCTTTTCAAATTAAAATAAATTAAGAATGTGAATTATTTTGCATGCAGCAAGCATTCAAATATTTTTCTTCTCCTTTTCTTTACTACTAGCCTCTGAGTTTTTTAGGAAATATTGGATTAAATCTGTAATAACTTCCCACTGCCTAGAAGATAAAGTTCAAAGATTATCAAGATACACAAGATCTTCTAGGAAATTTTTCAGTTTTTGTCTCCTGCTGGTTTAATTATTCTTCTGCTGAAGGATGTAGTGGGTAAGTGATGTAAAGATGTAGTGGCACAGACTTGTTCTGTCACATCCTACATGGGTAACTTTGATTATATTAATATTATATATAAAATAGAATAGGGAGCCCTGCCATAAGAAGTAAATGAGACAACATATAAAGTGCGTATGTAAGGCTTACTTATTGTAAGGACTAAATAAACAAACTCATGATTTTTATTATAATTATCACCTCTTGAAATGGTTATGAAAATGTCTATTCAGAAAAATGATTTTACATCTTTAAGACTTTATTCAAGTCTTATTTCTTCTACTGACTTTTCCTCACTTCACCTACCCATAAACACTCACCAGTGTGTGCCTATAGCACCATGTACTTATTATAGTTATAATATTGTATAAAATATTTGTTTGTATCACAGCATAGCTGTATCTTCAGGACTAGAACAGTCCCTAGTACATGGTTGACACTAAATAAATATTAACACTTGTATCCTGAATGTTTAAGTGAATAACAAAAAACAGTAGGTAACCAATAAAAGTTTTACAAATGTATTAATAAACTAACAAATATAGGAATGTATTAATAAAGGGAAAACTCCCACAGTTACAGGTAGGATAAACTTGAAGTATGTCTCTTCCTTCAGAACCAGATGGCAAATGGGTACAAACTCTTTTCAATTGGTAGTGTTTGTCTGAAACACTTTTTTTTTTTTTTTAGCAAGCATTATATAGCCCATGTTTAACAGAAAAGAATGTTGTTCTTGATTAGAACTGGAAGAAAGTGTGTGAATGTTATGGCATCTGCCATAAGATAAGAGGGGGAAATAGTGACATGCATGCCATGAATTTGCTGCTTCTAAGAGCCTAGGGAATTTTCTTCATCAAATGAGTCTATTTCAATAACATTAAATATTATAAAGACACTATTGAACTGATCACTTTTTTAAAATCATTCATTTGGGCTCTGCTATTTTTAGACACATCAGTGAACAAAATATTTTTAAAAGAAGTATTCTTCATGGATTTATACTCTGTTGATGGAGGAAAAAATAATCAAATATACAAGTAAATATCATAGGAAGTTAGAAAGTAATAATACTAGAAAAAAGCATAAATTAGGGGAGATGGAATAGAGAGCCCCAAGGGAAAAGAAGGCTAGGGACAGGAAAAGTAGGAAAGGCCAGAGAAAGTTGAGGGAAAAGCTGAGAGTAAGTTAACTCAGCGACTGAATGTCCTTTAATTGTGAAAAGAGATTATTCTCTATAGTAATCTAAGTCTTTCTGTTATTTCCCCTTACCAACATGAGTTCAGAGTTTCTCTCTCAAATTCGTTATGTTGTAGTCCTTGAACATCACATGGCAAATAAAATCTACAAATATTAATCCAGTAAAATTAGTGCATCTCTGCAGTTGATTTTTGTCTCAATATTCCAAATTCAATTTCCATTAGTTTTAACAAATAAAACAACACAATACAACTTGAGAGATTTCCTGGTGGCTTAGATAGTAGAGTCTGCCTGCAATGAGGGAGACCTGGGTTCAATCCCTAGGTCGGGAAGATCCCCTGAAGAAGGAAATGGCAACCCACTCTAGTATTCTCGCCTGGAAAGTCCTATAGATGAAGGAGCCTAGTAGGCTACAGTACATGGAGTCGCAAAGAGTCAGACACGACTGAGTGACTTCACTTTTAATACAACTTTATGCTATACAATGTATACATATACTCAAAGGATTGAAAATATCCCAAGGTGTAATTTTTTTTATAGCCTTTCTCTTCCTTTAAAAAAAAAAAATTTAATGGGAGGATAATTGCTTTACAATGAAATTTTCATTTATTTCCATGTTTTCTTTATGTAGGCATTCTTGATTGCTTAGTAGGAGATATATTGCTTTTGTAATTAGCAATTAGAAACAATATGAAAGTTTCTTTTAATTTTTAAATCACATAAACATCATGAACTAATACCAAAAGGAAATCTCAGTAATAAGAATTTCATTTAAAGACAAATACCTTTAAAAAAAAAAAAAAAAAAAGATCAACAGGAAGTTTAGCATTAAAAAAATATGGGTGTCCAAATAAAAATTAAATATTTCATGGAAACTTCCATACCATTACCAAATAACCCAGTTTTCATTCAGTTTGTCTACAGTGTAAAAAACAACTTTCATCCATGATTTCAAAAGACAGAAATTAAACTATTTCTGTTAAGAAGTACTTTCTGAGAAGATAAAGCCAAGTGTCAGACTTCTTCCAAGTAAAATAATTTGATTTGACTTTTGCATTGGTGGTCAGAATAAAGCTAATGGAGGTGATGGGATTCCAGTTGAGCTATTTCAAATCCTAAAAGATGATGCTGTGATTCTGCACTCAATAGGCCAGGAAATTTGGAACACAGCAGTGGCCACAGGACTGGGAAAGATCAGTTTTCATTTCAATCCCAAAGAAAGGAAATGCCAAAGAATGCTCAAACTACCACACAATTGCACTCATCTCACATGCTAGCAAAGTAATGCTCAAAATTCTCCAAGCTAGGCTTCAATAGCACGTGAACCATGAACTTCCAGATGTTCAAGCAGGATTTAGAAAAGGCAGAGGAACCAGAGATTAAATTGCCAACATCTGCTAGATCTTCAAAAAAACGAGAGAGTTCCAGAAAAAACATATACTTTGCTTTATGTCAAAGCCTTTGACTGTGTGGATCACAACAAACTGGAAAATTTTTCAAGAGACGGGAATACCAGACCACCTGATCTGTCTCCTGAGAAATCTGTATGCAGGTCAGGAAGAAACAGAACTGGACATGGAAAAATAGACTGGTTCCAAATCGTGAAAGGAGTTCATCAAGGCTGTATATTGTCACCCTGCTTATTTAACTTCTATGCAGAGTTCATCATGCAAAATGCTGAGCTGGATGAAGCACAAGCTGGAATCAAGATTGCCGAGAGAAATATCAAAAACCTCAGATATGCAGATGACACCACCCTTATGGCAGGAAGTGAAGAGGAACTAAAGAGCCTCTTGATGAAAGTGAAAGAGGAGAGTGAAAAAGTTGGCTTAAAACTCAACATTCAGAAAACTAAGATCAAGGCATCCAGTCCCATCATTTCATGGCAAATAGATGGAGAAACAATGGAAACAATGAGAGACTTTATTTTTAGGCCTCCAAAATCACTGCAGATGGTGACTGCAGCCATGAAATTAAAAGACACTTGTTGTTTGGAAGAAAAGCTATTACCAACCTAGACAGCATAATAAAAAGCAGAGATATTATTTTGCCAACAGAGGTCCATCTAGTCAAGGCTATGGTTTTTCCAGTAGTCACATATGGATGTGAGAGTTGGACTAAAAAGAAAGCTGAATACCCAAGAATTGATGCTCTTGAACTGTGGTGTTAGAGAAGACTCTTGAGAGTCCCTTGGACTGCAAGGAGATCCAACCGTCCATCCTAAAGGAAATCAGTTCTGAATATTCATTGGAAGGACTGATGCTGAAGCTGAATCTCCAATACTTTGGCCACCTAATGTGAAGAACTTACTCATTTGAAAAAAAAAAAAAAACCTGATGCTGGGAAAGATTGAAGGTGGGAGGAGAAGGGGGCGACAGAGGATGAGGTGGTGGGATGGCCTCGCGGAAGTGATGGACATGAGTTTGAGTAGGCTCCACGAGTTGGTGATGGACAGGGAAGCCTGACGTACTGCAATCCATAGGGTCACAAAGAGTTGGACACGACTGAGTGACAGAACTGACTGAAATGACTTGGTGGTCAGAAAGCTCAGAATAAATTTAATACATTTATAATTCTCCACATATAATTACTTTTTTCTGTAAATCTTTTACCTCAATTTTTACCTTTATTTTTAACTGCCCTATAGAAAACACTTTTATTGTGAGCATATCAAGTCTGTTTGGAAACAACTGATGATATAAACTATAATAACTATATTGATAGACTAGGTGATTTCACCTTTCCAGATATAAACTTTATTTACTACCCATGAAAATCAACCTGCTGAATCAAATTTTTAAAAGATGATAAAATGGTTCATAAGATTTCTGGACATCAAGCATTTTCCAACAAATAATATTTCAATGAGTAATGTATAACTAAATCAGAAAGATTTAATGTCCCTTGAAATTCACATGGTTTTAGAGTGAGTTTAACATATTATTTGCCGAGTTTGCTAAACCCAGATAAAAGGAGAATTAAAGTTTGGAAAACAATAAAAATTTTCATTTCTTCCTGTTCCAACTGAAAAAGAAAAAATCAAAAGTGAAAAGTGACACAATAAAATAATGTAAAATCTGAAGACCCTCAAGGGAATAAGAACAATAAAATGGACTCTATTATAGTGTGTTTCCTTCCTTCAGAGATCAAACTGGCATTTGAAAAGTCCTTCATAATAACGTACATGTAACCAGAATTAAAATTAAAATCCCATGACATTTCTTTCCTTGATTGTGGCAAAGTAGGAAGTCAAGAAACACCTGGAGTCACAGGCAAATTTGGCCATGGAGTATGGAATAAAGCAGGGCAAAAGCTAATAGTTTTGCCAAGAGAATGCACTGATCATAGCAAACATCCCCTTCCAACAACACAAGAAAAGACTTTACACATGGACATCACCAGATGGTCAACACTGAAATCAGATTGATTATATTCTTTGCTGCCAAAGATGGAGAAGCTCTTTACAGTCAGTAAAAACAAGACCAAGAGCAGACTGTGGCTCAGATCATGAACTCCTTATTACCAAGTTCAGACTTAAATTGAAGAAAGTAGGGAAAACCACTGACCATTCAGGTATGACCTAAATCAAATCCCTTATGATTATACAGTGGAAGTGAGAAATAGATTTAAGGGATTAGATCTGATAGATAGAGTGCCTGATGAACTATGGATGGAGGTTCATGACATTGTACAGGAGACAGGGATCAAGATCATCCCCATGGAAAAAAAAAATGAAAAAAGCAAAATGGCTTTCTGGGGAGGCCTTACAAATAGCTGTGAAAAGAAGAGAAGCGAAAAACAGAGGAGAAAAGGAAAGATATACACATTTGAATGCAGAGTTCCAAAGAATAGCAAGGAGAGATACGAAAGCCTTCCTCAGCGATCAAAGCAAACAAGTAGAGGAAAACAACAGAATGGGAAAGACTAGAGATCTCTTCAAGAAAATTAGAGATACCAAGGGAACATTTCATGCAAAGATGGGCTCAATAAAGGACAGAAATGGTATGGACCTAACAGAAGCAGAAGATTTTAAAAAGAGGTGGCAAGAATACACAGAAGAACTGTACAAAAAAGATCTTCACGACCCAGATAATCACGATGGTGTGATCACTCACCTAGAGCCAGACATTCTTGAATGTGAAGTCAAGTGGGCCTTAGAAAGCATCACTATGAAGAAAGCTAGTGGAGGTGATGGAATACCACTTGAGCTGTTTCAAATCCTAAAATATGATGCCATGAAAGTGCTGCACTCAATATGCCAGCAAATGTGGAAAACTCAGCAGTGGCCACAGGACTGGAAAAATTCAGTTTTCATTCCAAATCCCTAAGAAAGGCAATGCCAAAGAATGCTCAAATTACCTCACAGTTGCACTCATCTCACATGCTAGTAAAGTAATGCTTAAAATTCTCCAAGCCAGGCTTCAGCAGTACGTGAATAGCACTTCCAGATGTTCAAGCTGGTTTTGAAAAGGCAGAGGAACCAGAGATCAAATTGCCAAAATCCGCTGGATCATCGAAAAAGCAAGAGAGTTCCAGAAAATCATCAATTTCTGCTTTATTGACTATGCCAAAGCCTTTGATTCTGTGGATCACAATAAACTGGAAAATTCTGAAAGAGATGGGAATACCAGACCACCTGATCTGCCTCTTGAGAAACCTATATGCAGGTCAGGAAGCAACAGTGAGAACTGGACATGGAACAAAAGACTGGTTCCAAATAGGAAAACGAGTACGTCAAGGCTGTGTACTGTCATCCTGCTTATTTAACTTCTATGCAGAGTACATCATGAGAAACGCTGGGCTGGAAGAAGCACAAGCTGGAATCAAGATTGCCGAGAGAAATATCAAAAACCTCAGATATGCAGATGACACCATCCTTATGGCAGAAAGTGAAGAGGAACTAAAGAGCCTCTTGATGAAAGTGAAAGAGGAGAGTGAAAAAGTTGACTTAAAGCTCAACATTCAGAAAACGAAGATCATGGCATCCAGTCCCACCACTTCATGGCAAATAGATGGGGAAACAGTGGAAACAGTGGCTGACTTTATTTTTGGGGCTCCAAAATCACTGCAGATGGTGATTGCAGTCATGAAATTAAAAGACACTTACTCCTTGGAAGGAAAGTTATGACCAACCTAGATAGCATATTAAAAAGCAGAGACATTACTTTGTCAACAATGGTCCATCTAGTCAAGACTATGGTTTTTCCAGTGGTCATGTATGGATGTGATAGTTGGACTATGAAGAAAGCTGAGCACCGAAGAATTGATGCTTTTGAAGTGTGGTGTTGAAGAAGACTCTTGAGAGTCCCTTGGACTGCAAGGAGACCCAACCAGTCCATTCTAAAGTAGATCAGTCCTGGGTGTTCATTGGAAGGACTGATGCTAAAGCTGAAACTCCAATACTTTGGCCACCTCATGTGAAGAGTTGACTCACTGGAAAAGACTCTGAAGCTGGGAGGGATTGGGGGCAGGAGGAAAAGGCAGCAACAGAGGATGAGGTGGCCAGATAGCATCACCGACTCGATGGATGTGAGTTTGAGTAAACTCTGGGAGTTGGTGATGGACAGGGAGGCCTGGCGTGCTGCAATTCATGGGGTTGCAAAGAGTCGGACATGACTGAGCAACTGAACTGAACTGAAAGGTCAGTCTTGTCACCTGATGAATTTCTGAGCTGTATCAGACAGGTTGTGGAGAACAAAAGTCAATTACACACATTAAAGACATTTTTTCCAAATGGCAAACTCTTGATTCTTAGAGGGAGAGAAATTAGGTATTCATATAACATAGGTTTGCTCCTCGAAAAAAAGCGAAACCAGGAAAATTTGTCTAGGACAAAGAATGTTTTTCCAGTTTACTGTAAAATATGTAATGAATGTTCTTTACTCTGCTGTGGTCTTTTAGCCATAATTGCAACCTAACTCTAGTATCTGCATAGGCAGAATTCTATGACATGAGTGTTTGTGTATGAGTTTTTGAATTTCCTCTTTTGCATGTCTTATTCTTTTGGACGCTATTTCATGACACTTTTTATCACTTCTCATATACCAAATACTGTTGTTTTTCTTTGTTTTGCCTCCAGTTAAATCACTGCTTCCAACTCTTTTTGTGCCATTTCTTACCAGTTAACACTTCCCCTTTGTCCAGCCATACCATCTGGGTTTGTGCAGTGGATTGCACTTGTCTTTCTGAAATTATTTGAATATGTATTGCATTTTGTACATATTCTATAGAAATGAATTGAAAACTGAAAGTGTTTATGATATTGATAGGAAGCATAGTTTCCATAAATCCAAAACAAATCAACAGGGATGGAAATCATTAAGTATATCAAAGCAGCAAATCAGCCTCAATTCCTTATTCATGTGTTGCTTGACTAGCTATTCAACTACAGTAAAAGAACAAAATTAAAGAACTTTTATGAAATCCTGGGAATGTATAATTTAACACTGTGACTAAAAGGTAAGGAGGATTCCTTTTATTTTGTAAGTCTTTAGGTCCACACTTGCAATACAGCTTTTCTGCATACCTTCTAGTATTTTTTTCTCTCTTGACTCACGTATTTTGCCTTTATTTTCTCTGTACTTTGTTTTCTCTTTCATAGCCTATTGACTTTATTTGATTTAATAAGCTTCTTCATTCTTTTTGAAATGAGGTAGAACATACAATTATAAATTAAATATTTATTGAATAAATGATGGCTTGCTTACCATTTTATAAAGTACCGAGGAAAGTTATTTGCATTTGTTTTGCTCTTTGAGCAGACTGCTGTGATAGAAGGTTATGTGCTAAAAAGTCAGAAAAATTTAGATATGAGACTAGAGGCAAGCCACTCAATCCTGCTGAATTCCTTTTTCCTTTTCTTTAAAAACAGGGATTAAAAACATCTCCCAGCTATGATAGAGATTAGACAGCCTGTCCACCAGGTGCCCTTGTCTGAATTTGGCATGTGTAGCAGTTATTCTCTGTATATAGGTACGGATAGATAAAGGTGTATATATATGAAATACATAGTTGTCAGTAATTATATATGTTGGGGGAGTGTGTAATTTCCTCAGTTCTGTCTTGCCACAGCAAAGATTTGAAATGACAGACCAGTGTTACAGCTCGGTTACAGCTCAGTTTTATTTAGCAAATAAAAGATAGTATACCCTCAAGGCATAAGGGTGGGCTGACCCCAAAGGAGAGGCCTCAATCCATCTTGGCTTCCTCTTTTTATATGTTTGTCTGCTCCCCCATTGAGCCCGCCCTGTGAAAATTGGGCTAGCCAAGAACAGGCCATGTTTGTTTCACCTGAAGTTCTCACTCCAGCCCATGGATTTTCTTTTGTTCTGTTTTCCACACTTTTCCCTTTTAGTCTTTTATCTTTTAGTCACTGCCATTTTGGACTCCTTTTTCCTATTCTAACTACCTAACATTCCCCCCTCAAGAGATAAGAGGGCAAATTGTTGGGTGTAGGGGCATCACAGTTTCTCTGGCTACTTCCTGCTGAGCTGGGAAGGTGAGGGGCATTGGGCCTCCCCCTCTTCCTAGTTTCAAGCCTCAGAGTTCTTATAGCAGTCAAGAGTGAGGAGTGGTGCGGAGTATTTTCTGTGGTTGGATGTAGTTTTATACATCCTTGTTGAACTAGCACTGCATTTCATAGCTTGTTGACCTGGGGAGAGACAAAATGAGTTAACAGTTGATAATACATGGAGCAATCATAAGTAGCATCAATATGGTGATAACAGGGATTAGTAGGGGAATTCAGTTCAGTTCAGTTCAGTTCAGTCACTCAGTCGTGTCTGACTCTTTACGACCCAATGAATCACAGCATGCCAGGCCTCCCTGTCCATCACCAACTCCCAGATTCACTCAAACTCATGTCCATCGAGTCAGTGGTGCCATCCAGCCATCTCATCCTCTGTCGTCCCCTTCTCCTGCCCCCAATCCCTCCAAGCACCAGAGTCTTTTCCAATGAGTCAACTCTTCGCATGAGGTGGCCAAAGTATTGGAGTTTCAGCTTCAGCCAACTCCAAATCCCCCCCCTTGTCAGGAGAAGGATCCCTCAAAGAGAGATTGTAGCCATCCTGAGAACTCTCCAGCTCATTCTTTGATATTCCATAGGATTTGAATGTTTATCTTGAGGACTGTGAGACTTTCTTTAACTTAGCAGAAGTATTTACCCAGAAACAACATGTCTCATTCAAGATGGCTCAAGACCCTCCTTGTTCAAGGATCAGGAGATCTGTCTCCTATCTATTTTGGAGTACAATCCCTGCCAAGTTATGATGGCTCTTTGGAGCTATCCTGAGAAAACTTATCCCCAGAAACTTAATTTTGGGGCTGTTTTTCTGAATGGCACACATTTGTAGTCCTGAATAAGTAACTGAGAGCTCCCAGGGGCTCACAGGTGTATTGAATGTCTTCTTCTGTTTTCTTTCATGGCATGACTTATGAGTAGTGAATCCAGGAGTCATGTCCCGGTAACTTGACTGCTGTGGGGGTAGAAAATATTACAGGGAAAGTGAAGAGGAACTAAAAAGCCTCTTGATGAAAGTGAAAGTGGAGAGTGAAAAAGTTGGCTTAAAGCTCAACATTCAGAAAACAAAGATCATGGCATCCGGTCCCATCACTTCATGGCAAATAGATGGGGAAACAGTGGAAACAGTGTCAGACTTTATTTTGGGGGGCTCCAAAATCACTGCAGATGGTGATTGCAGCCATGAAATTAAAAGATACTTACTCCTTGGAAGGAAAGTTATGACCAACCTTATAGCATATTGAAAAGCAGAGACATTACATTGCCAACCAAGGTCCATCTAGTCAAGGCTATGGTTTTTCCAGTGGTCATGTATGGATGTGAGAGTTGGACTGTGAAGAAAGCTGAACGCTGATGAATTGATGCTTTTGAACTGTGGTGTTGGAGAAGACTCTCGAGAGTGCCTTGGACTGCAAGGAGATCCAACCAGTCCATTCTAAAGGAGATCAGTCCTGGGTGTTCTTTGGAAGGACTAATGCTAAAGCTGAAATTCCAATACTTTGACCACCTGATGCAAAGAGTTGACTCATTGGAAAAGACTCTGATGCTGGGAGGGATTGGGGACAGGAGGAGAAGGGGACGACAGAGGATGAGATGGCTGGATGGCATCACCAACTCGATAGACATGAGTTTGGGTTAACTCCAGGAGCTGGTGATGGACAGGGAGGCCTGACGTGCTGCAATTCATTGAGTCACAAAGAGTCGGACATGAATGAGTGACTGAACTGAACTGAACTGAAGGACCCTTCCATGTGGGCTGGAGTTCAGCCTTTGGGGACTCATCTTTCCAAACTTTAATTAGACGAGTCCCTGAGGCATGTAGTGTTGGCTCTTTAGAATCTTTTGGGTCCTGGTTGACACCCCACAAGTGTATTTCCTGTTGGAATTGCCCAATGGCCATTGTATAAGACCAGAGGGTCTGAGCCTTTACATCTAGGAAGAGGTCATTGACATAAACAAAAGGCCTCCCATATAGTAGCTCATAAGGACTAAGACCAACCCGTTTCTTAGGGGCAATACGGGTGTGGAGGAGAGCTGTCGGTAAGGCCTCCTTCCAACTGAGGGAGGTCTCCTGGGTTATCTTTTTTATTTCTGGTTTTAAGAATTGGTTGGCTCTTTCTACTCTTCCTAAAGACTGAGGCCTCCAGGAACAATGTAAGTAGTAAGTAATGTCCAATGCTTTGGAGACCCCTTGGGTGACCTTAGAAGTAAATTATGTCCCATTGCCACTTTGTAATGACCTGGGCAGACCAAATCTTGGAATAATCTCATGGGGAAATTTTTTTTTACCAGCTCCTCAGCCTTCTCAGTCTGGATGGGAAAGCCTTCAATCCATCCTATGAATGTATCTATCATGACTAATAGGTATTTATACCCTCGAGAAACAGGCATCTGGGTGAAGTCCATCTTCCAGTCCTCTCTTGGGTAAGTCCCACGCAGGTGGATGGGCTGGACCAGCTGGGGTCTTTGAGCTCCTTAGGGGTTGTTTAACTGGCACATGGGACAAGAGGAGACCACTTGCGTTATAGTCGTTTGGAGGCCTGTTCCTCTGAAGGACATTTCTAGTAATCTTTGGAGGGCCTTCTCTCCTAAATGAATGATGACATGTATGGAGTTAATCAACTTCCACTGAAGGTTCCCAGGCAGAAAAAGGAGTCCTTCCTTTTGGAGCCACCCCATATGATCTTGAAAGCCCTCACACTTAAGTTAAGAGTCTCACCTTCAGTATATGAAGGAGTTTCTGCCAAATTAGTCTGTGAAACTAAGGTGGCAACCCCTTTTAGGTCATTGTTCTGTAATGCTGCTCTCTTTTTGGTGTCCTTTACAATGAGAGGCTGAAACCTCAGCGGGCAGATGGACTGCCTCCAAGAGCCTAAGGATTTGATCACCTATTTGATTGGGGACCCTCGGGTGGTCAAGTCGCCTCTTTCTTTCCAAGTAGCAGCCTGTGCATGTAGCACCAGAAAGGCATTCTTAGAGCCAGTGTAAATGGATACTCTTTCCTTTTCCCAGCTCTAGAGCTCTAGTCAGGGCTATGAGATCAACTCATTGGGCTGAAGTGCCTGGTGGCAAAGGTTTAGCCTCTATGGTCTCAAAATTGGAGATTACTGCATATCCAGCTCTTTTTTTGCATGCAAGACAAAGCTGCGTCCATTCATGTACCAGATTTCCTCAGGAATGGTCAGAGGATCTTCTGACAATCCGTCTGAGGGTTTTTTCCGGTGATCCAAAGTTTCTAGGTAAGAGTGAACAGGGAGAGAGCACTTGATACCTGAGGATCCTTTGATCAGTTCAGTTCAGTTCAGTTCAGTCGCTCAGTCGTGTCCAACTCTTTGAAACCCTATGAATCACAGCACACCAGGCCTCCCTGTCCGTCACCAATTCCCGGAGTTCACTCAGATTCATGTCCATCAAGTCAGTGATGCCATCCAGCCATCTCATCCTCTGTCGTCCCCTTCTCTTCCTGCCCCCAATCCTTCCCAGCATCAGAATCTTTTCCAATGAGTCAACTCTTCGCATGAGGTGGCCAAAGTACTGGAGCTTCAGCTTTAGCATCATTCCTTCCAAAGAAATCCCAAGGCTGATCTCCTTCAGAATGGACTGGTTGGATCTCCTTACAGTCCAAGACACTCTCAACAATCTTCTCCAACATCACAGTTCAAAAGCATCTATTCTTCAGCGCTCAGTCTTCTTCACAGTCCAACTCTCACATCCATACATGACCACAGGAAAAACCATAGCCTTGACTAGATGGACCTTAGTCGACAAAGTAATGTCTCTGCTTTTGAATATGCTATCTAGGTTGGTCATAACTTTTCTTCCAAGGAGTAAGCGTCTTTTAATTTCATGGCTGCAATCACCATCTGCAGTGATTTTGGAGCCCCAAAAAATAAAGTCTGACACTGTTTCCACTGTTTCCCCATCTATTTGCCATGAAGTGATGGGACTGGATGCCATGATCTTAGTTTTCTGCATGTTGAGCTTTAAGCCAACTTTTTCACTCTCCACTTTCACTTTCATCAAGAGGATTTTTAGTTCCTCTTCACTTTCTGCCATAAGGATGGTGTCATCTGCATATCTGAGGTTATTGCTATTTCTCGATCAGATGTCCATAAATGGCCTCTCCGATTCAGGGGTTATTTCACTTGGTGGCTGGTAAAAAATAGTTAGTTTGCCCCCAAGAAAGAGTTTTAAATCATCCTCTATCAGTACTGCAATAGCTGCAAGGTTTTGAAGGCAGGAAGAGATCTCTTCCCAATAAGGGAGTAGGACACTCAGGGACCACCAGAAACTGGTGGGGAAATGTTAGTCCATCCCAGCAACAAAGAAGTCCTCAGGTGAATATTTTTGTATTTGTTTTCCTGTAACACCCAAAATGGTACAAGTTTCAGAGGAGAAGGCTCTGGAGTAGGAGGTCAAGACAGAGTAGGTAGCCCCTGTGTGAACCAAGAAATTATTGAACCTACCTGCCACATCCAGCTGCACCCTTGGCTCAAGCCCCATGATGGTTTTCTGTGACAGGCAGGCTGGCTGGAGGGCTGTTTCAGTCCTGTTGAACCATCGTGAGGGAAGGCTTGGTGCTTGACCTTGAGGCTATTGGGTACCAAGGGCAGAGTGCTGCCCAATGTCACAATTGATGGCATTTGTAGCAAGCCGTTTTAGGAGACTTATCATGATTTGGACGTTCTTTGCCCCAATGTCCCACCTGTCTACAGATTAGGCATTTGTCTCGTGCCTTGCCCTTGAAGGACTTGGGGTCTGTCATACGGCTTCCCTGGAGGGCCACCAGCGTCTGGGCATACCTTGTCTCTTTCCTTCTCTCCTTTTCCTGGGCTTTGGCCTCCCTCTACCATTCTCTGTTATATAAGGTATTGGTGACTGTCTGGACCATCTCATCTAAAGAGGCAGCAGGGTCCTGATACTGTAGCTGTTGTAACTTTATCCTGATGTCTGGTGCACACTGGGAGAGGAATTTGTCCTTTAAAATCACCTGTTCCTCATAAGAGTCTAAGTCCAAATTAGTAAACTTTTGGAGGGCCTCTTTTAGCCTTTCCAGAAAGGCAATGGGGTTCTCATTGGGCTCCTGAGTTACTGCTGAGACTGGGCACAGTCCCACCATTAATAGGCCTCCTCCTATTTCCATGGGTGGACTTCCTTTGGGATGAGTCTTTCTGAAGCTTATCCTACCCAGTACTGTTGCAACCTGAGAGCCAGGCATCCCTGGGTCGGGGTGCAGATCCCCAAGGATGGTGAGGCATGAAAACCTCCTGGAGATTAAATTCCTAGGCAGATCGAGGCATGTCGGCCACCTGGGCCCCCTGAAATAGTGGATCCTAAGGTTGAGGCATGACCACTTCCCAGGGACCAGATCCCTAGGCAGGTCAAGGCAGGTTGACCTCCTGAGACAACAAGACTGGTGGATCCCTGAGCAGGTTGAGGGGTGACAATCTTCCAGAGACCAGATCTGTAGGCAGGTAGAAGCAGGTAGACCTCCTGAGAACCTGGGCTACTGGATCCCTGAGCAGGCTAAGGCATAACAACCTCCCGGGGACCAGATCCCTAGGCAGGTCAAGGAAGGTCGACCTCCTGGGACCCCAGGACTGGAGATGGGCATCCCCAAGGTCTCCAGTGTGACCAATGCTGGTAGGATTAAGGGGTTGTAATCTTAAATCATTGCTGGTCTGTTCACACGGATGGGAATAGATATCATGATGTAAAGCAATCCAAGCCTGTGCTCTGAGATTGGAAACCTAGTGAAGCAGCCATAAACCTTATCCTCTTACTGTTATGAGGAATGCAAGTCACTGATTTCCTCCCCTAGTCCTCCATAAGGGCAGTTTAGGGTGTTTCCAATGGTAAACATTTCATTGTCATAGACCCACTTTGGGTAATAACAGAAGTAATGCTTTATTGACTATGCCAAAGCCTTTGACTGTGTGGATCACAAGAAACTGTGGAAAATTCTGAAAGAGATGGGAATACCAGACCACCTGACCTGCCTCTTGAGAAACCTATATGCAGGTCAGGAAGCAACAGTGAGAACTGGACATGGAACAACAGACTGGTTCCAAATAGGAAAAGGAGTATGTCAAGGCTGTATATTGTCACCCTGCTTATTTAACTTATAGGCAGAGAACATCATGAGAAATGCTGGGCTGAAAGAAGCACAAGCTGGAATCAAGATTGCCGGGAGAAATATCAAAAACTTCAGATATGCAGATGACACCACCCTTATGGCAGAAAGTGAAGAGGAACTAAAAAGCCTTTTGATAAAAAAAGTGAAAGAGGAGAGTGAAAAAGTTGGCTAAAAGCTCAACATTCAGAAAACGAAGATCATGGCATCTGGTCCCATCACTTCTTTGCAAAGAGATGGGGAAACAGTGGAAACAGTGTCAGAGTTTATTTTGGGGGGCTCCAAAATCACTGCAGATGGTGATTGCAGCCATGAAATTAAAAGACACTTACTCCTTGGAAGGAAAGTTATGACCAACCGGGATAGCATATTGAAAAGCAGAGATATTACTTTGCCAACAATGGTCCATCTAGTCAAGGCTATGGTTTTTCCAGTGGTCATGTATGGATGTGAGAGTTGGACTGTGAAGAAGGCTGAGCGCCAAAGAATTGATGCTTTTGAAGTGTGGTGTTGGAGAAGACTCTTGAGAGTCCCTTGGACTGTAAGGAGATCCAACCAGTCCATTCTGAAGGAGATCAGCCTTGGGATTTCTTTGGAAGGAATGATGCTAAAGCTGAAACTCCAGTACTTTGGTCAACTCATGCAGAGAGTTGACTCACTGGAAAAGACTCTGATGCTGGGAGGGATTGGGGACAGGAGGCAAACGGGACGACCGAGGATGAGATGGCTGGATGGCATCACCCACTCAAAGGATGTGAGTTTGAATAAACTCTGGGAGTTGGTGATGGACAGGGAGGCCTGGCGTGCTGCAATTCATGGGGTCGCAAAGAGTTGGACACGACTGAGTGACTGAACTGAACTGAACTGAACTTAAAGACAAAGGAGTGGGTTTTCTGGCCCTGTTAGGACATTAAGAGTATTTTAATAATAAGTAGGGTGGAGCAATGTTGCCTAAAAGGGGCATGGTCCTGGTCGCAGGAGTTAGTAAGTGGCTTAAGAACAAATCAATAAGCGGCAACAGACCAGATGTTCCACAAAAGTGGAGTGGAGATTTGATCCAGGGGTATGTTTGTAACTTTAGGAGAAGAGTGGTAAGGGTTTAGGCCCAAACAGCCTTCAGGGCTAACACCCAAAGTGGCAAACATTATCCCTGGAACTCCAATTGCTCTTGAAGGGATGCAACCAACAGGTGGACTTCTAGCAGGCATTGTGTACCTGTCACCTGCCCTAGTGAGTCCACTGAGAGGTGCTGTTAACACACATCTTGTAGGGAACATGGAAGATCAAGGCCCGAATCTCTAGAGAGATTGGATGTTATACAGTATTTCCCTCCCAACCAGAAAAGCTATTTTCTGGTTGTCCCTTCAGAAGATTGTAGAGGCAACATTGTGAGCCCAGACGGGGCTCAGGAAAAGAGCATGGAACAGGAGGGAAGAGGGCAGGGCACGACTTTTGAAAGAATGACATAGCCCAGGAGCATAACATAAACCAATTAAAATCAAATGGTTCCAAGATGACAGACAAGTCAAATTCAACTAAACCTTGATTCTCAATTTGGAAGCTAAATGACACGCCCAGAGGCACCACGACAGTTCCAAGCCACTATCAAAAGACCAAGGAGTGGATGGTTCCCCAATTGTTGGATCCTCCAATCCATTACCCAGCTCACAAAAGCTAACCACACCACATTTCATGGCCACTCCATACACCCTCAGCAATGGCACACATTCTGTGAACTGTGCTTCTCTCTGAATCCAAACAAATGTACCTCTTAGCTATGTCTCTCAGTGAATATTTTTGCAATGAAACACCAAGAACCTGAGCTTCATTAGGTCCTGAAACAGGCACCATTGGTTTTCGCTAGGCTCAAGTCCCAGTTGGATACGACTGACTGACTAAGCATAGTACAGAGTCCCTCCACGTGGGTTTGACTCCCAATCTTTGGTAAACAGTTGCAAACACAAAGTTCAGAAATGGAAAGATGATGTCCTGCCCAATACTTTGTAAGCAGTGGCATGGATGGAGAGAAGAGCTGAAGGATGGGACAAAAAAGCAGTGGGGAAAATGTGCCAAGGAATCCCCTTCATAACCTGCTTAAAAATCTGCTAAATACCTGATCTGTGCTCACAGTTTTCATTGGCCTGATCTTTGGCACAAAGAAGATTAACGACAGAAGAACTCTCACCCACTTGGACAACAGGTAATTAGATGCAGCAGATAGTGGAGCCCTTGGGACACACTGGAGAGTAGCCCCTGCCAGAGTCCCTCAGTTGCACCCAATGCCACTTGCCTGTTCACAGAGGGTGCGAGAAAACAAGAACCAAGAGATTGTAAAGGAATTAAGATTTGTTAGCCATATATTTTTCCAGCATAGGGGCGAGGACCTCCTACCTTAACCGGAGGTCTTGTAGAATCTGAGATTGAGCCGCGCAAGCTTTCTGCTGAGTTTATTTTTGTTGTCCCGGTTTCCAGCACTCTGGGCTTCTTGTCACTTCCACTGTGCCGCGTTCAGCTTCCATCGCGTGAGGTTTTGCTGAGTTGGTCTTCTGCTGTGTTTGGCCTCCACTTCATGGAGGCGACCTAAGGTTATTTCAGCCAGGTTAAATCCAAGAAATGGCACCAGATATGTCAGGGGAGTGTAATTTCCTCGGTTCTCTCTCACCGATTTCAATTGGTGGACCTGTGTTACCACTTGGTTACACCTCAGTTTTATTTGACAAATAAAGGATAGTATATCCTCAAGGCATGAGGGCAGGTTGACCCCAAAGGAGAAGCTTCAATCCATCTTGGCTTCCTCCTTTTACATGTTTGTCTCCTACCCACCTTGAGCCTGCCCTATGCAAACTGGGCTAGCCAAGAAGGGGCCATGTTTGTTTCACCTGAAGTTCTCACTCCAGTCCATGGACTTTCTTTTGCTCCATTTTTCATGGCCTCTTCCTTTTCTTTGTCTTTTAGCCACTGCCATTTTGGACTCCTTTTTCCTATTGTAAATACCTAACATATATATCAAATAATTGTCAATAATTAACATAAGCTCTTTTTATATATGTGTGTGTGTGTATCACAGCAAATATCTTTGATTTCTTCACTTAACTTTTCTTTAAATATTTGTGGTGAGTTCTTTCTGAAAATTTCTTTCAGAATTTAATATAAAAGATATTAGGGAGTGAAAGATCATGGCTTTTACCTGAGTTTTATTTGGTTGTCTGTCATCCTAAAGATGCATGTCACTGTATGGATAGGTCTAAAATAATTTTAGAAAGGAAAATGTAAGATTTGGCCTCTTAACAAATACCTCGAATGTCATAAAAATGGCCTGCCTGAAAGGAGAAATTCGAGTTGGTCTCTAGCAAGAGAGCAGAGCTGAATGTGCAGAAGACTGCAAGCAGATCTAAGAATGTCATTGCAATGACCCAAGCCTTTGAAGTGGAGAGTGAACGAGGGATTAACGTGCTTCCAGAAGCAGAATAAAAATGCTCCTCCAAGAAAAAAGGCCCCAATTTACTTAATTACTGGCACTTATTATCTCACTTTGCAAGCTCCAATTATGTAAAGCAAATGCACTGGTGGTTCCCTTTAATAGTGCTATTTTAGAACAGGACAGCCATTAAATCACTTAATAACTGGAGATGTTCTCTGTCAGGAAGACTCCTCTAATCCAAGACGTATTCCATCAGATAAGGGACAAAGTCAACAAATGAAAGGATCATTTTTCACTACTTCCAGTTTCATGTCTGTTTAACTCTACTACTCATGTTTTATGTAATGAGAAGTAGGAAACTATATTGAGTAAAAATTTGGGGGAAAGAATGGTGTATATGCTTTTAAGAAATGCTTTAATAGGCATTAAAGTAACAAGAATGTATTTACTACCTAAGAGTGATTGGAAATTTCATTATGTAAATGATGAAAGATTTGATCCAGGAGGGAAGACATTCAACAGAGAGACGCTCCAAAGGAGAGTGGTGAGACTGAGTCAAGCCATTTCCTGCCTGCATCCCATCAAGGCCAGCCCACTTAAAGCAGTTATTTTTGGACCATATTTCTTTGCTATCCCTTTCCTTCATATAAAAGACGATGCTGGATGCAGCTATGGCACTGCCTCTGTATGGGAGCATGCCATCTGTCTGCAAAATTAATCACTAAATCAAATACCAAAAGAACTTTCCTAAGTGGTTTTCTCACCTCCCAAAAAGTCATTTTCTTCTTCACTGAAATTAATCAGTCAGTTAATTTCTATTTATTCATCACTTACACAGTGACCCCACTATAGCTTCCTTGTCAATTTGCACCTGTTCAGCTAGCACACTTTCATTAAAGCTATTTATGGGGTGTGGAGTATCATTTCTTCTTATATTAAGAATGAATTATAGGATTATTTGGATGTGGCTTGTACAAAAGTGATATTGAATGGTATGCCTTGGAAATGAACAGAGATCATTCTGTCGTTTTTGAGACTGCATCCAAGTATTGCATCTCGGACTCTTTTGTTGACTATGATGGCTACTCCATTTCTTCTAAGGGATTCCTGCCCACAGTAGTAGATATAAGGTCATCTGAGTTAAATTCACCCATTCCAGTCCATTTCAGTTCACTGATTCCTAGAATGTCGATGTTCATTCTTGCCATCTCCTGTTTGACCACTTCCAATTTGCCTTGATTCATGGACCTAATATTCCAGGTTCCCATGCAATATTGCTCTTTACAGCATTAAACCTCACTTCTATCACCAGTACTATCCACAACTGGGTGTTGTTTTTACTTTGGCTCCATCCCTTCATTCTTTCTGGAGTTATTTCTTCACTTTTCTCCAGTAGCATATTGGGCACCTACCACCTGGGGAGTTCCTCTTTCAGTACCCTATTATTTTGCCTTTTCATACTGTTGATGAGGTTCTCAAGGCAAGAATACTGAAGTGGTTTGCCATTCCCTTCTTCAGTGGACCACATTCTGTCAGACCTCTCCACCATGACCCGTCCATGGCCCCACACGGCATGGCTTAACACTCGTCTCACACGCTAGTAAAGTAATTCTCAAAATTCTCCAAGCCAGACTTCAGCAATACATGCACCATGAACTTCCAGATGTTCAAGCTGGTTTTAGAAAAGGCAGAGGAACCAGAGATCAAATTGCCAACATTCGCTGGATCATGGAAAAAGCAAGAGAGTTCCAGAAAAACATCTATTTATACTTTATTGACTATGTCAAAGCCTTTGACTATGTGGATCACAATAAACTGTGGAAAATTCTGAAAGAGATGGGAATACCAGACCACCTAACCTGCCTCTTGAGAAACCTATATGCAGGTCAGGAAGCAACAGTTACAAGTGGGCATGAAACAACAGATTGGTTCCAAATAGGAAAAGGAATACGTCAAGGCTGTATATTGTCACGCTGCTTATTTAACTTATATGCAGAGTGCATCATGAGAAACGCTGGACTGGAAGAAGCACAGGCTGGAATTAAGATTACTGGGAGAAATATCAATCACCTCAGATATGCAGATGACACCACCCTTAAGGCAGAAAGTGAAGAAAAACTAAAGACCCTTTTGATGAAAGTGAAAGAGGAGAGTGAAAAAGTTGGCTTAAAGCTCAATATTCAGAAAATGAAGATCATGGCATCCAGTCCCATCACTTCATGGGAAATAAATGGGGAAACAGTGGAAACAGTGGCTGACTTTATTTTTCTAGGCTCCAAAATCACTGCAGATGGTGACTGCAGCCATGAAATTAAAAGATGCTTACTCCTTGGAAGGAAAGTTATGACCAACTTAGACAGCATATTCAAAAGCAGAGACATTACTTTGCCAACAAAGGTCCATCTAGTCAAGGCTATGGTTTTTCCGGTAGTCATATGTGGATGTGAGAGTTGGACTATAAAGAAAGTTGAGCACCGAAGAATTGATGCTTTTGAACTGTGGTGCTGGAGAAGATTTTTGAGAGTCCCTTGGACTGCAAGATATCAAACCAGTCCATCCTAAAGGAGATCAGTCCTGGGTGTCCACTGGAAGGACTGATGTTGAAGCTGAAACTCCAATACTTTGGCCATCTGATGTGAAGAGCTGACTCATTTGAAAAGACCCTGATGCTGGTAAAGATTAAGGGCAGGAGGTGAAGGGGACGACAGAGAATGAGATGGTTGGATGGCATCACTGACTCGATGGACATGGGTTTGGGTGGACTCCAGGAGTTGGTGATGGACAGGGAGGCCTGGTATGCTGTGGTTCATGGGGTCACAAAGAGTCGGACATGCCTGAGCGGCTGAACTGAACTGAACTGTACAAAAGTACAAAACTCTGATTTCTTTGTAAAAAAAAAAAACAAAAACAGCGTTTCTATAGGAATAACACCAGGTCACATTTTATTTCTAAATTTTTTTTAATGTTTGACCTCAAGCAAGATATTAAGGATGGGCTTCATTATACAGTGTATCTCTAATGTTTTATCTGTGAAACCTGAGTTACTCCAGGCTTTCTACCAGATTGTAGGAACAGATGGACAGACAATAACAGCAGAAAGCCAGATCTCACTAAAGTGTCCTCCTCCACCACCATCACCTTAGGACAAGACCTCCAAGCTCCTACTTAGGGTATTCCCCTCACTCTGCCCTCAATAATGTTCTGGGGGTCCTCAGGAAACTCCAGAGGCATATGCATGTCCTTCCTGCCAAGTTTCATAACTGCCTTACTGAACACCTTAGCATGGTGGCACCTGCTGGGTGCTACCAAATCTGTTGTGCCCTTGCCACCTTCCACCAGGGCCCACTGGGCACTAGCATGTCCGGTGGACACTCACAATTTGCCACTGTGCATCTGCTGCATTTGGGCATGTCATCTCCTGCCCCTGTTGAGTCAATGAAGTCTTTTATATTTTCAGTGCAACATAGTTTTAGCTTAAAAAGTACGAGCCAGGGCTTCCCTGGTGGCTGACTGGTAAAGAATCCACCTGCCAATGCAAGGAACATAGATTTGATCCTTTGTCCAGGACAGCCTCACATGCCTCAGAGTGATTAAGCCCATGTGCCACAACTACTGAGCCTGTGCTCTAGAGCCTGGGAGCTGCAACAACTGAACTCAGGTGCTGGAACTGCTGAAGCCCGAACGCCCTCAGAGCCTGAGCTCCACGGCAAAAGAAGCCACTGCAGTGAGAAGGCTGCACACCTCAGGGAAGAGCAGCCCCCACTCAGCACAGCTGGAGAAGAGCCCATGCAGCAACGAAGACCCAGCACAACCAAAACTAATTAATTAATTAAATTTGTTTAGGTAGGAGCCAATGCCATTCTCCCCTTACATTAAATGCTATTAAAGAGTCCATATACACTACTACTGTCGTGGTCAATATTTTACAATTTAAATGAAATTAAGCTTCCCAGGTGGCACTAGTGGTAAAGAACCTGCCTACCAATGCAAGAGATGTAAGAGACACAGGTTCGATCCTTGGGTTGGGAAGATCCCCTGGAGAAAGAAATGGCAACTGGCTCCAGTAGTCTTGCTTGGAGAATCCCCTGGACAGAAAAGCCTGGAGGGCTATAGTCCATAGAGTTGCACAGAGTCAGACAAGACTGAAGCAACTTAGCACAGCACAGGTTTTGTTCAGGTATAGAGCACTACATGACTGTACATGTGTGCCCAAATGTAAGAGCTGAGTAGTTGTTAGCTCTTGCACTCTGGGCCAACTCATTGGTAAAGGGCTTCACCTCCTTAGAGGAGAAGGCTTTTTTCTTCAAACAAAGACTACATCATCTTGGTAGGCCATTGAGCCCTGAGCTCCTAGGACTGCATCTGCAAAGAAAATTAAAAGGTGAAAGTGTTAGTTGTATCCGACTCTTGGCAGCCCCATGGACAGTAGTCTGCCAGGCTCCTCTGTCCATGGAATTCTCCAGGCAAGAATACTGGAGTGGGTAACCATTCCCAGTGGGTAGCTATTCACTTCTCCAGGGCATCTTCCTGACCCAGGGATCAAACCCAGGTCACCTACATTGAAAGCGGATTCTTTATTGTCTGAGCCACCAGGGAAGCCCTGGTGCACCTGCCAAAAGGAGGTGCTTTTTCTAGCTGTGCTAGTTTGCATAGAGTGCATAAGGGTGGACACTAGGGTGGACATACCCTAGGGTGCATGCATTCATTTAGTGGGGCTAGAGTAAGGAACCAAATCAAGGAATAGGCATCATGTAGGACTCAGAACCATCTTTCCTTCCATCCCCCAAACAGAAATCCTAGGCTTTCTTACTTAGCCAATGTATGGTGCAAGACTCCATTTTTTCCTCAATGAGTAACCCCAGGAGCTTCTAGGTTCTCATGCAAAGAAATTTTGGGTGAGCCCTCTCATGTAATTTATAGATATGACAGAAGTTAAAACCCTACTGTCATTAAATAGCCCTATATATTACCTGAATGTTTCATGTAATTTTTATAAAATCCTTTCTGAAAAAAATATTTTATATTTTGAATAACACCTTGCTCCATAATTGAAGTAAGAGTAAGTAATAAATATTGCCAGCTATAAAGTGTACTTCTAGGGTCCACATTCATCTTGGACTGCATTCTCCTACACCTTAGATATGCCAGGTCTGATTGAGGGAGTGGCAAAAAGCATGTTGATACAACTTGTTCCATTACAGGTGATTAAGCAACATTTGTTGACTTGATTTAGACAGAGGAACATTAAATTCAACATCAGAAGACTTGGGTTCTAATTGCCACTGGTTATGGCCATGACCAGTTTTTGCTTGTTTGTTTTCAAAGAACAACAGGTCTTTGTTCAATTAATTATTTATTTCTTTTTGGTTGCACTGGGTCTTTTATGCTGTGCCAGCTTTCTCTAGTTGCGGTGACCTGGGGCTACTCTCTTGGAGAAGGCAATGGCACCCCACTCCAGTACTCTTGCCTGGAAAATCCCATGGACGGAGGAGCCTGGTTGGCTGCAGTCCATGGGGTCACAAAGAGTTGTGCCATGTGGACTTCATTGTGTTAGCTTCTCTCATTTCAGCACACAGCCTCTAGAGTGCAGGTTCAATAGTTGTGACACCTGGGCTTAGATGCCCTGGGGCATGTAGGATCTTAATTCCTTGACGAAGGATGAAACCTGTATCCCCTGCATTGGCAGGTGGATTCTTAACCATAGGACCACCAGGGAAGCCTCTGGCCAGTTTTCTAAGCTACAAAATGATGGCAAAACCATTTTTTTCTTATTTCACTTGGTTTTTGTGAATACCGAATGATTATATTTGAGAAACTATAAAAGCAGTGGATAATGTAAACTATTGTTATCATCTGCTATCCACAAGGACATAGAAAACATTTTATAATGAAAGATTCTTCACATAATAGTGCTTAATTATATGGGATCTTTTAAAGTATATAAATAGAAAAAATTGATATTGATGAAAATGTAGATTTAAATTTAGATATAATCTCCCCATTATTGCAGCATATTTTCAAAGACTAGTTTTATTACAATTAAATTTCCAAGTATAATTATTCCTTTCATTTAAAATTATTACACAATTTATTAGGGTCATAATGTGTATGCATATGAACAATTCATTTCCAAACCTCATGAAATACATGAAAAAATTCACTGAAGGTGTACTGTAGGCCCTTGGATCCATTCCTGACCAGTTGCATGAAGTTAAGCAGATTCTTTCCCTTCAGAATACTATGATTTTCCCTTCTGAATACTATGATTGTAAGAATTTAAATAAATAACTTCACCCAAACACTAGCACATAGTCTTGTGAACATGTTAGTAATAGGTTGTCTTAAGAAAAGCTGCACTCTTTCTTAGGACCTGGACCTGCTATAGACATCTTTTTCCATTTCTCCTTTAGGTAACTCATGAAGCTAAAAAGATTATTTTCTCAAAGAGATATTCTGAGTTAGAAGAGGGCTGAACAGAGGCAAGCTTCTCTGGAAATAAGAAATAAATTGGTTAAAGTCAAATGCATATTAGAGGTGGTAACAAGATAAGGTTAATTCCTGAAAGACTGAAATTGAGGCCGCAAAAGAACCAAAGTCAGGGTAAGTGACAGAGTACTCCTCATTTACCTCTAATGACATTTTGAAAATCTTTATCTTATTTATGTACTTATGTATGAAAGTAATTTCTTTTGCTCTGAACTTTTTGTATTTTAGGGTTTTAGCCCTTTTGCTCTGAAAATCTTTTTGTATTTCTTATGTATTAGCTCTGAACTTCGAAACACTCAAGGCAAAAACAAAAGCAATGGACCATATCACTATCATTATCTGCTAAAAGAAGCATTAACAGTTCTTCTGCATTGAAACCTATATTGTATGGAAGCCATTTCCAAAGACAATCATGTCAAGGGTGTAGCAAAAAAACTCAGTAGATCAGTTGATAAGACAAATTTGTCAGTCAGTCACTCAGTCATGTCCAACTCCTTGAAACCTCATGCACTGCAGTACTTCCCGGTCCATCACCAACTCCAGCACCCTGCTCATGTCCATCAAGTCAGTGATGCTATCCAACCATCTCATCCTCTGTCATCCCCTTCTCCACCGCCTCCAGTCTTTCCCAGTATCAGGATCTTTTCTAATGAGTCAGTTCTTTGCATCAGGTGGCCAAAGTATTGGAGTTTTGGCTTCAGCCTCAGTCCTTCTAATGAATATTCAGGGTTGATTTCCTTTAGGATTGACTGGTTTGAGCTCCTTGTAGTGCAAGGGGCTCTCAAGAGTCTTCTCCAACACCACAGTTCAAAAGCATCAATTCTTCAGTGCTCAGCTTTCTTTATGGTCCAACTCTCAAATCCATACATGACTACTGGAAAAACCATAGCTTTGACTAGACAGACCTTTGTTGGCAAAGTAATGTCTCTGCTTTTTAATATGCTGTCTAAGTTTGTCATATTTTTTCTTCTAAGGAGCAAGAGTCTTTCAATTTCATGGCTGCAGTCACCATCTGCATTGATTTTGGACCCAAGAAAATAAAAATTTGTGGAAAGTATTAAAAGTAATTTCCTGGTTTCTTAAATATAGAAAAGCCAATTGGAATGGCAGTCAATTGTTTCTATTAAACAGTATGAAAATAGGAAGACTTATTTAAGTGTTACTCTTGAATTTCATACCATTCTTCACCCACAACCCACTATTTTATTTCTATATCATGCATCCATTGATTCTTATGATTTCTTGGTTTTTGTGTTTCTTGGGAAAGCTAGCAGAACTTTTGTAAACTTTTACTTTCGTATTTCCACATGCGGTTGCCCATAAATATACAGGGAAACCTCCATGAATCCTTCATTCTTCCTTATCTATTATTGACACTTTGTGTAACTATTGCACAGTAACAGAACCAGGAAGTTGACAATAGTATCATCCACAGAGCTTATTTAGATGTCACCATTTACACACGGATGTATGTGTGTGTGTGTGTGTATGGTTCTATGCAATTTTATCTCATGTGTAGCTTCAGGTAAATACCACCACAATCAAATACAGAGCTGTTTCATAACCACAAGTTTCCTTCTTGCTACCCAGTTCAGTTCAGTTCAGTCACTCAGTCGTGTCTGACTCTTTGCTACCCCATGAATTGCAGCATGCCAGGCCTCCCTGTCCATCACCAGTTCCCAGAGTTCACTCAGAGTTGCGTCCATCGAGTCAGTGATGCCATCCAGCCATCTCATCCTTGGTCATCCCCTTCTCCTATGCCCCCAATCCCTCCCAGCATAAAAGTCTTCTCCAATGAGTCAACTCTTTGCATGAGGTGGTCAAAGTACTGGAGTTTCAGCTTTAGCATCATTCCTTCCAAAGAAATCCCCGGGTTGATCTCCTTCAGAATGGACTGGTTGGATCTTCTTGCAGTCCAAGGGATTCTCAAGAGTCTTCTCCAACACCACAGTTCAAAAGCATCAATTCTTCGGCGCTCAGCCTTCTTTGGGCTTCCCTGGTGGCACAGAAGTTAAAGCATCTGCCTGCAGTGTGGGAGACCTGGGTTCAATCCCTGGGTCGGGAAGATCCCCTGGAGAAGGAAATGGCAATCCACTCCAGTATTCTTGCCTGGAGAATCCCATGGATAGAGGAGTTTGGTGGGCTACAGTCCACGGGTCACAAAGAGTCGGACACGACTGAGCAACTTCACTTTCACTTTCAACCTTCTTCACAGTCCAACTCTCACTTCCATACATGAGCACAGGAAAAACCATAGCCTTGACTAGACAGACCTTAGTCGGCAAAGTAATGCCTCTGCTTTTGAATATGCTATCTAGGCTGGTCATAACTTTTCTTCCAAGGAGTAAGCGTCTTTTAATTTCATGGCTGCAATCACCATCTGCAGTGATTTTGGAGCCAAAAAAAAAAAGTCTGACACTGCTTCCACATCTATTCCCATGGAGTGATGGGACCGGATGCCATGATCTTCATTTTCTGAATGTTGAGCTTCAAGCCAGCTTTTTCACTCTCCTCTTTCACTTTCATCAAGAGGCTTTTTAGTTCCTCTTCACTTTCTGCCATAAGGGTGGTGTCATCTGCATATCTGAGGTGATTGATATTTCTCCCGGCAATCTTGATTCCAGCTTGTGTTTCTTCCAGTCCAGCGTCTCTCATGATGTACTTTGCATAGAAGTTAAATAAGCAGGGTGACAAAATACAGCCTTGACGTACTCCTTTTCCTATTTGGAACCAGTCTGTTGTTCCATGTCCAGTTCTAACTGTTGCTTCCTGACCTGCATACAGATTTCTAAGAGGCAGGTTAGGTGGTCTGGTATTCCCATCTCTTTCAGAATTTTCCACAGTTTATTGTGATCCACACAGTCAAAGGCTTTGGCATAGTCAATAAAGCAGAAATAGATGCATTTCTGGAAATCTCTTGCTTTTTCCATGATCCAGCGGATGTTGGCAATTTGATCTCTGGTTCCTCTGCCTTTTCTAAAACCAGCTTGAACATCAGGAAGTTCATGGTTCACGTATTGCTGAAGCCTGACTTGGAGAATTTTGAGCATTACTTTACTAGCATGTGAGATGAGTGCAATTGTGCGGTAGTTTGAGCATTATTTGGCATTGCCTTTCTTTGGGATTGGAATGAACACTGACCTTTTCCAGTCCTGTGGCCACTGCTGAGTTTTCCAAATTTGCTGGCATATTGAGTGCAGCACTTTCACAGCATCATCTTTCAGGATTTGAAATAGCTCAACTGGCATTCCATCACCTCCACTAGCTTTGTTCATAATGATGCTTTCTAAGGCCCACTTGACTTCACATTCCAAGATGTCTGGCTCAGATGAGTGATCACACCATCGTGATTATCTGGGTCGTGAAGATCCTTTTTGTACAATTCTTCTGTGTATTCTTGCCATCTCTTCTTAATACCTTCTGCTTCTGTTAGGTCCATACCATTTCTGTCCTTTATTGTGCCCATCTTTGCATGAAATGTTCCCTTGGTATCTCTAATTTTCTTGAAGAGATATCTAGTCTTTTCCATTCTGTTCTTTTCCTCTATTTCTTTGCATTGATCGCTGAAGAAGGCTTTCTTATCTCTTCTTGCTATTCTTTGGAACTCTGCATTCAGATGCTTATATCTTTCCTTTTCTCCTTGGCTTTTTGCCTCTTTTCTTTTCACAGCTATTTGTAAGGCTTCCCCAGACAGCCTTTTTGCTGTTTTGCATTTCTTTTCCATGGGGATGGTCTTGATCCCTGTCTCCTGTACAATGTCATGAACCTCATTCCATAGTTCATCAGGCACTGTGTCTATCAGATCTAGGCCCTTAAATCTATTTCTCTCTTCCACTGTATATTCATAAGGGATTTGATTTAGGTCATACCTGAATGGTCTAGCGGTTTTCCCTGTTTTCTTCAATTTCAGTCTGAATTTGGTAATAAGGAGTTCATGATCTGAGCCTCAGTCAGCTCCTGGTCTTGTTTTTGTTGACTGTATAGAGCTTCTCCATCTTTTGCTGCAGAGAATATAATCAATCTGATTTTGGTGTTGACCATCTGGTGATGTCCATGTGTACTGTAGCCATACTCACCCTTCCCTCCAGTTCCTAACCCTTAACCTATTCCCATCTTTATAACTGTGTTATTTCAAGAATGTTATAAAAATGGAACCAAAGCAGCCTTGGCTTTTTTCACTCAAAATAATTTCCTTGAGATCCCTTCAAGTTGTTGTGTGTATGAAATTGAGTTTTTTAAAATCTAAATGAAGTCGTCTGTCTTCAGACGTCTTATTTGAAAGTCAATCCATGTAATTGTAAATGATTATCCTTATTTGGAAAAAAGAAAAAAAAGAAACTACTTTTAGGTGAGACAACTGTGTATCCAAGTTACCTTGCTTTTCCTGTTTTATTTATGTAATACTGATCCTTATCTGTTCAGATAATCATACACAGAGCATCTGACTGGCTACCAAAAAAATCTTGTTCTTGTATCAGCCTTCTAGATTAATTAGCTCATATGTCTTACATTACAGTTCATTAGAGCATTCAACTGAAATTTCTATTACAAAAAAATCTATGCTTTTTAAGGGAAATATAGATTACTTCATAAACATTTAGTCTCCAGCTAATGTAGTAAATGAAGGATGGCAACATTCTTAAAAGACAGGCAGTTTGCAGTAGAAGGTACACTTCTTTATCTCTTTTTTAAAACTTTTTTCTTAATTTTTAAAAGGAAACTGCATTGAACAGAGAGAGAGAAAGTGTATATCCTTTGTCTTTTCAAGGTCCTTGCATCTTGTTACTCTTACTGAAATTTGATCTTTCCCTGAGAACTCTGTGTCTCCCTCAAGCATGACCTATTTACTTTCCACACCTCCTATATACAAGGTCTGGAGATGAATTGAGTCACTTCCAGAACATTCTTCTCCCTCCTGGAACACTCCAGCTTTGAAGTTCCAGCCATCAAGGCATTTCAACTGCTGTCTCTCTTTGCGGTCATCATCTGCAGATTTGCAGATCACTCACACTCACAGGTATTAAAGATTCAAATACCCACGAAAATGATCTTTCCAACATTCTGAACTCACAGTACCATGGCCTCGTCTACTCCAATGATCATGTCCTTTAATCTTACTTCAGCCACCTACTCACGTGGACATGCCCCTAGACATTGTCATCCTTCAGTTCAGTTCTGTTCAGTTCAGTCGCTCAGTCGTGTCCAACTCTTTGTGATCCCATGAATTGCAGCACGCCAGGCCTCCCTGTCCATCACCAACTCCCGGAGTTTACCCAAACTCTGTCCATCGATTCGGTGATGCAATCCAGCCATCTCATCCTCTGTTGTCCCCTTCTCCTCCTGCCCCCAGTCCCTCCCAGCATCAGGGTCTTTTCCAATAGTCAACTCTTCGCGTGAGGTGGCCAAAGTATTGGAGTTTCAGCTTTAGCATCAGTCCTTCCAAAGAACACCCAGGACTGATCTCTTTTAGGATGGACTGGTTGGATCTCCTTGCAGTCCAAGGGACTCTCAAGAGTCTTCTTGTCATTCTTAGTAACTGCATATCCTCTAAAATCTCAAATTCAAACATCATAGCATTTCCTAACTTTCTACCTCACCCACTTTAGCCACTTGATCCAACAGCTCTGCAAATCTCTGATCCCAGATCCACTTGATTATCCACTGCCCCTTTGTGCCCTCACTTCACACTTTATCTGGTTTAACTTCCATAGTCCATAATGATAATCATACCCCTGCATACCTTGCCCCTTTTTGAATATTACATCTGTAGTATTCACATGCCAACTTCAACCTTGGTGAAACCCATTGTTCAGTCTATGTGGTGATACCTGCACAGCTAACAGTGGCTGAAAACACAGAGACTGGTCTGAATTTAAATTTGTGACCTTATATACCCTTCGTCTAGTTAGTGCATTGTTATGTTTAACAATATTTTATATTAATATATTATGTTAATAGTAACATTATGTTTCTCTCAGACATTTACTTTCTCTCTCTACTGGATGATTATCTCACACTTTCTTTTCTACTCTGAAATCTCCAACACTTCCTGCCTCATCTCACTTTCAGAGGATGTCCTTGCTTTCCATTTCACTGAAAGAATAAAAGAAATTAGAAGAGAGATTTCATAAGCACTCTTCTGCTCTCTGTCAGCTTATTCCTCTGCTCACATATTTCACCTTTCCTCTGGTTACTATGGAAAAGCTGGCTGTGGCCACCTTGCTCATTGTCCATGAATTCCATTCCCCTTAATCTCCTCAAGAGTTTCCCTGGTGGCTCAGATGGTAAAGAGTCTGCATGCAATGCAGGAGACCCGGGTTCGATCCCTGAGTTGGGAAAATCCCCTGGAGAAGGAAATGGCAACCTCTTCCAGTATTCCTGTCTGGAAAATCCCATGGACAGAGGAGCCTGGCAGTTTGCAGTCCATGGGGTTACAAAGAGTCAGAAACAATTGAGCGACTAACACTTTCACTTCCTCAAGAACATAGTTTCTGCAATTCCTCCACCCCTAGTATTGTTAATTTTCCCTCTCTACTTGATCATTTTCATCAATATACATCCTTGTTATAATTTATCCTGTGTATTAAAAAAAAACAAACCCTCTTGACCCCACTGTCCCTTTTAGCTCTTCCCCAATCCTCTGTGCCCCTTCTCAGAGAAGCTCTTTGAAAGCATCGTCTCCACTACTGTCTTCAATTCCTCTTCTTCTTGAGCCTACTGGCCTTCCACTTTTATCCACTTTTATCACCAAAGCTCAAAGCTCCTCTTATCAGAGCAGTAGTTCACCCCCCGCTCATTTAATAACTGAATTCTCAGCCCTTAAATTAATTGACCTATCAGTTGCATTTAACAAAATTGATTATTCTCTCCTCCTTCAAACACTTTCTTCAGAACTCTACATTCTCTGTTGTTGTCGTCTTTTTTTTAAATCTCCTCTTTTATGTTCTGAAGCTTAGATATCTGTTTATCTTTTCATCATTTACTAGAGGATCTCATCCAGTTTCATTACTTTAAATACCATCTATATACTGATTACCCCCAAATCTGTTCTCTAGCCTAGTTCTCTCCCCTGAACTCCAAGCTCATATACCTAAGTTCTTAATGAAATGATTCTTTTGTATGTCTCAAAGTTAGCTCAAACATAACATATCCAAAACTGAAATTCTGGTTTCCCTTTCCAAAGTTTTTTCCCCAAGCAGTATTCCCCTTCTTAGTGAAGAGCTTTGGATTCTTCCTTGATTTGCAACTTTCTATTACTACCAACATCCCATCTATTAATAAACCCTGTCTTCTCTATCTTCAGAATAGTCTCAAATTCTAGCCACTCTTCACTTCACCTCTACAGATAGCAACCTGGTTTTCAAGCTGCCACTAGATTATATAACTCAACTAGATTATATATAACTCAACAGTAGCTTCAGAATTCACTTATCAACTTTGTCTTATCCATCTTAACAGTGTTTTCTGCAACATAACTACAGTTATCTTCATAAATGAGATTATCTCACTTCCTCCCCAAAACCCTCCAATTCATTTCTGGTTTACTTGGAGTAAAAGCCAATAAGCTTACAAAGTCTGGAAAGGCCTTACATTATCTGGCACCCAGTACATCATTCAAACAGGGAAGGTCAAACAGAGTTCTTCTCCTTTGTCCAACATTCCCAAGATCAAAATGGACTGTTATTTATCTTTGCCTGAGTCTGGCTTATAGAGCTCTGTCTGAAAAATAATATAAGGTGTCTTTTGGGAGCTGGTCTCATAGCTCAGTTGGTAAAGAGTCTGCCTGCAATGCAGGTGACCCTGGTTCGATTCCTGGGTTGGGAAGATCTCCTGAAGAAGGAAATGGCAATCCAATATTCTTGCCTGGAGAATCTCATGGACAGAGGAGCCTCGCAGGCTACTGTCCTTGGAGTCTCAAGATTCAGACACGACTTAGTGACTAAACTACTACTACTTCATCGTTCTCTTCATCCCTAATCATTCTCCTATTTCCATATTCTCTTCTAGCTCTCCCAGTCCCCTTGCCGCTTCCCAAACATGATAAGCATGTAAGGACTTTATACCTGTTATTCCGCCGCCTAGACACCACTTCCACTGGCTACATTCTTGGCTCACTCCTTTACTTTCCCTGATTCTCTCCTCAGATGAATGCTATCACCAACCCTAACCACCTGTCGTTTTTGCTTCATGTATCACTTTAAACCTTATCATCTTCAGATATGCCATTGTGTGCTTGTTTATTCTCAGCATTTTTCTTCCCTCACAGAATGTAAGCTCTATAAGGGCAGGAATGATGCTCAGCACCTTGAATAGGCCCTAGCACAAAATAGGTTCTCAGTGTTTGTTGGAAAATATTTATTTCTGATGCAAAAATATAATAGCTACCCAAATTATTTTTAAAGATGAATAAATATACTGTATTGTTTTGTTCTGTTTTGGTCAAGTCGAACACCTTGTGGGGTCTTAGTTCCCCAACCAGGGACTGAACCAGGGCCTTCAGCAGTGAGAGCATAGAGACCTAACCTGTGGACCAACAGGGGACTCCCCAGGCATTATTTTCAACACAAAGAATTGAAGGAATTATATTTATATTTCAGGTTAATTTTTTAAAAATTTTAAAAATTTTTATCATTAAGCAATTTCAAGCTAACAGAAAAGTTGCAAGAATAATACAAATAACTCCCTTCTATCCTTCACTATACTCATAATCAGTAACATTTTCATAACACACAAGGCAATAAATGGCAGACATCACTCTCCTTTATTCCTGAACACTTCAATGTACATACTGGTTTCTTAATATCTTCTGAGTTCAAAAGGAATAATAAGTAAATTTTAAAAACCATAAACAGACTAACATGGAACATTATAAGCCCACAGTGCACTTCTTTCTGGGTTTATGAATAATTAAGATTATTAAAAGTATTTATATACTGAGTTCTGACTCAGTTACTTGATGAGCAATCTATATTCTTTGTGTCATTCTCTCATAAGAGTGTATAAAAAAACAATATTATAAAATAACTTGATGTACTTGGGCAATAAAAAAGATATGTTGTATAGAAAAGGTAATTTGAACTGGAGCTATTTGTCTTATGCATTAATATTGCTACCAGAAAAGATAAATGCAGATAATATGTGACAAGTACAACAAGAGATGATCACAAAGCTCTAGGAAAACATTTCAGTGATTTCAACAAATCCCTATAGCAGTTCCCAAGTAGAAGAGTTTATGCTGAATAGAGATTAAAGGGGTCAGAGAGAAAGAGGCATTTGAGCTTGGGTTCCAATGAATAAGAAAAGAAAAGGAGGGAATATTTTCTCAGAACACAGAGCAAGAGCAAACGCACAGAGGTAAGAAAGTGAAATCTGTGCCCAGGGAGCAGCAAGAAGACCAGTCTGCTTGGAATGTTAATATAAATGAAACAGAGCAACACAAGAACGTGGCTGCAAAAAAGGTGGGCGGGGCCTGATCCAGAAGGATGCTGCATATTGGCCTGTGGGTTCTGAACACACTGAAAGTGAACAGAGAAGTGGGAAATGGAAAACACTGCAGGTATTTCAACAGAAATTTAAAGCACTTGGAATGGGGCTCTAGGAACATGTTTAGAAAAAAAGGAAATTGAAAAATGTTTGTGAGAATATCTCAGTGATCCAGCTGTACTAGAGCTATGGGGAAGGTAAACTATTAAGAACTTGTTCAATGAATGAGAAGAAGTCATATGTTATCTTAACCTTTTAGGCCTAGATATCGAAAAAAAATGGTAGCAATATTGTAATTAGGAACTACCTTAAAGGGTAATCTGATAAGAAACCGGACCACAACATCTTTGTTCACCAGCTCACTAGCAGCTAGCATGGTACCTGGTGGTCGTTCAGTCCATTTTATTTTTAAAAATGAATAGATTAAGATAATGAATTAAAAGATAGGTTTACAGCAAATTACATTTTAAATATAATTGTATTTCTTTACGGCTGTGCTGGGTCTTCATTGCTCTGCAGGCTTTTCTCTAGTTGTGGTAGTGGGGGCTACTCTCCGTTGTGGTGCTCAGGCTTCTCTTGTGGATCAGGCTCTAGGGCACGTAGGTTCAGTAGTTGCAGCTCCCAGGCTTAGAGCACGCACGGGCCCAATATTTGTGGTACAGGGGCTTAGTTAGGGCTTCCCAGGTGGCACAGTGGTAAAGAATCTGCCTGCCAATGCAGGAGACATAAGAAACTCAGGTTCGATCCGTAGGTAGGGAAGATCCCCTGGAGGAGGAAATGGCAACCCACTCCAGTATTCTTGCCTGGAGAATCCGATGGACAGAAGAGCCTGGCAGGCTACAGCTCATGGGCTTAGTTGCTCCACCACATGTGGGATCTTCCTGGACCAGGGATGGAACCCATGTTTCCTCACATTGATAGGCAGATTCTTTACCACTGAGCTACCAGGGGAACCCAGGACAATTTATGTTTTTAAGAGTGTATAGAGATAACCGGCAGACCAAAAGAAAGAACTGAATCTTGGGGGATGGTCAAGTTTATTGTGAGATTATGTTGAATTGATCTAACACTTATTGGATCTTTTTAAATTAACCTGGACTTGAGATTAAAAAAACAAAACAAAAAGAATAGTAAACTACTGTTCCTACCCTGGATGTGCTAATGGTTTGTTTGACTGGAAATTCATTCAGATTGTTTTTCTGGATAAAAGTGATTGTTTGATTAGATCTTCAAGGTAGGAAAAGACAGAAGTTCGATAGACTATTTAAGAGCACCTAATTAATGTGTGCAAAGAAGGCAATGGCACCCCACTCCAGTACCCTTGCCTGGAAAATCCCATGGATGGAGGAGCCTGGTGGGCTTCAGTCCATGTGGTTGCTAAGAGTCAGACACGACTGAGCAACTTCTCTTTCACTGTTCACTTTCATGCACTGGAGAAGGAAACGGCAACCCACTCCAGTGTTCTTGCTTGGAGAATCCCAGGGACGGGGGAGCCTGGTGGGCTGCCGTCTATGGGGTTGCAGAGAGTCGGACACGACTGAAGCGACTTAGCAACAAAAGCAACAATTAATGTGTGAGAAGAAGAAAAACTAAATGAGAGACAGACGAAGACTTCTCAGAGAGGTCAGAATGGAGAGATATAATGGGAAAACCATTATCAGGGGGCTTCCCTGATAGCACCGTTGGTAAAGAATTCACCTGCAATGTGGGAGACCTGGGTTTAATCTCTGGGTTGGAAAGAACCCCTGGAGAACGGAAAGGCTACCCACTCCAGTATTCTGGTCTGGAGAATTCCATGGACTGTATAATCCATGGGGTCACAAAGAGTCAGACACGACTGAGCGACTTTCACTTTCACTTTCAATGGGAAAATGGAGAAGATGTAAGGTCACAGAAACCAGCAGAAGTGAAGATTTCAGTGCATGTGATAGTGTTGAGAAATCAGGTTATTAAAAAGCAGGTTATTGGTGACCCAGACAATGTTAACAGTAAAAACAGATGCTAAAATGGAAAAAGGTTAAGAAATGTATGGGGAACTAAAGACATGAATGTCAATTACCCTCAGAAGAAACTCAGCACTGAAAGAAAAGGCAGGAAAAAAAAGGACACTTGGGGCTTCCTTGATAATCCAGTGGTTAAGAATCAACCTGCTGATGCAGAGGACATGGGTTTGATCCCTGGCCGGGGAAGATCCCACATGCCTCGGAGCAACTAAGTCCATGCAACACAACTACTGAGCCCACATTCTAGAGCCTGTGCCCTGCAACAAGAGAAGCCACCACAATGAGAAACCCAGTGCACAGCTGCCAGAGAGTAGCCCCCTGCATGCTACAACCAGAAAAAGCTCAAACAGCAATGAAGACCCAGGGCAGTCCAAAAAAAAAATTTTTTAAGCTAATTTAAGAATAAAGGAAAACTGGGACTTCCCTGTCAGTCCAGTGGTTAAGACTTCATCTCCCACAAAACAGTAATGTTTTCATACTTACCCAGTTTATTCATTTATATTCATTTATATTTCATTCAGTGAAAATATTTATTTTTGTTATATTTTTTTTAAAAAAAAGACTTTACTTTCCAATGTAGGGAGTGCAGATTCAGTCTCTGGTCAAGGAGCTAAGATCCCACATGGCTTATCGTCAAAAAAGCAAAACATAAACCAGAAGCAATGTAATAACAAATTCAATAAAGACTTTAAAAATGGTGAAAATCTTAAAAAAAGAATAAAGGAAAATCAACTGTCATTTAGAATATATAAAACTGAATTTTTCTTTAGCACAGGAGGATTTGGGAACAGAAAAATTGACAATCACCTTTTTTTTCCTGCTCCTTCCATGTTCTTTACGTATTTACATATATCCATCTCACACCACAGTATTAGGTCTGAGTTTCTGTCTCCCCTTTTTGACTGAACTTTTTGACTGTCCCTCCTTTGAAGACCTGGCACCTGGCATGTAGCGGTCATTCAGAAATTTGTAGAACTTGAACTGAAAATTCAAAAGAAAATATTTGAAGGAACTTGGTCCTAAAGGAAGTAGAAGACTTTAGGGTGGAAGAGAAAACTTTGAAAACAAAGCAAAAAGGACACTTCTGTCTTTGAGGCAAAGGGAGAAAACTGGACCCATGAAAGTATAGAGAGTGTAGGAAAGCTGAGGAAATCCTATCAAATGCGCTGATTTGGTTAAGAAGGAGGTAAGTGCAGGGAGGCATACATTTGCAAGAGAGTTAGGGAAAATGGGACAGGGAATTAATAAAAACTTGTTCAGGTCTAAGCTAGGAGTGCTAACTTCATAATACTTGGCTCAGTTGTTCTCAACCTTGGATGCGTATTAGAATCAATTGAGTAACTTTTTTTTTTTTTAAGATAATTTATGTTCTAGCTTACAGAAATTTTGATTTAGGAGATCTAGAAAGACACCCTGGCTTTGTTATTTTTAAAACCCTTAAGTATTGCTAATGTGAGATAAGAACATCTGACTTCAGTATTTAAACAAAAAGCGCTTAGCATTCATTATTGATGCTGTCTGGATTTTAAAGACAGGAAGAAAATGACAGTAGACAGGTCTACTGTTCATGTCTATAAAGACAGTGAACAGGATAATTCTATATATTACAGTTCACTGACTTTCATCCCTGCTTTAGCTACTTTGAAAGAAATGATCAGTTATGGTGCTGGTTTTCCCCTACAGGTTCACAGACTTTTACGAAGTGGTATCTTAATGGTATCCTCTTCTTGGGAGAGGTCAGAGCCCCTCTGCTGGCCTGAATGCCGTTTGTTGTTTTATGCAAATTAAAATGCCAAACTTCATATGTTCCTATTGAATACCAGATAGCTCAGAGAGAGCAATGGAAAGAGCTTGCTTTATTATTATATTTTTACTAACACTGATACAAATAAGATCACTTCACATAGTCCAGCTTGATAAAGCTATAATCCCATAATCAATAACTGGAAATGAATCTGTATACTTGACAAACTGATTAGAGGAGACTAAATGTAGTGTTAAGGATAATATATCTGTGGTCAAAAAAAAAGGAGGGGGGCTCTAAATAAGACACCAATCTCTATTTAGTTCTGACACAGAAGTCAGTTCACTATAAACAGAAACTTGCAATATGTTTCAGGAAATTTTTATTTTTCATTTTGTTTCAATTGCATACTTAACAAGCAATAAAAAGATCTGATACAATCCAATTGTTAGTATTCTTTGAAAACTGATTACAAAGCAAATTTCTTTCATCCAAATAAAGTGGGAAGAATAATTTTTAGCTTCCTGTTACATGTCAGACACTGAAGTTAATGTATCATTTCATCTAATCCTTATACTCTCACCCTAAGGTGACATATCTTATTACTAGTGTTTTACAGAAGAGGAAATTAACTTTCGCAGAGCCTGTAAAATGATAAAATCAGGGTTGAACCCAGATCTGTCAGCAAGCCCAAGTACTTACCCATGATGTTATTCTGCGTGCGTGCATGCTCAGTCACTCAGTCATGTCTGACTCTTTGCAACCCCATGCACTGTAGCCCGCCAGGCTCCTCTGTCTGTGGGATTTTCCAGGCAGGAATACTGGAGTGGGATGCCATTCCCTATTCCAGGGGATCTTTCTGACCCAGGGATCAAACCCACATCTTCCGTGTCTCCTGCATTGGCAGGCAGGTACTGTGCCATCTGGGAAGTCAATGATGTTATATCACCCATCAGAAATTAAGGCTGAAAGCAATTCCTACATGCAAATCTCTTGATTATTCTAGGGTGTTTTAGGGTGTGGTTCTTTCTCTGGACAGTCTTTACTCTTTTGTATTCCCACAAACTTTTTGAAATGAAACCTCACTGAGAAAGAGTTCTGGATCTTCTTTTGTACAGAGCAAGAAAATGCTGATACTAGTGGGGTTTTGTTGTCCTTGTCTTTTTCTTTTTATAAGTATGCATTTCAACCCATTTGCATAACAAGCTGTTTGTAGGAATTATGAGACAAAAGGTCGAAGAAGTAGTCAATATAAGTATATTGAAGGACAAAGGCTACATAAGACTACATAAAGTGCCTCTACAGTTGAGATTTATGCTACTCTATTGCCATCTTCTGGTTTTGTTCCAAAATGCATTTTATAAATATCTGGTTGTGCAGATAGGCTAGAAATATTTTCATAGCATCCTGTATCACACATGTAAATTCTAAAGGTTGCAAAAGACAGTATAACTTTAGACTAAGCTCTTAACATTTATGTATTAGTTTACTTATTTGTTAATGCATTTATGCATTCTTTGAACTTAATGCCCAGCATTATTGAGGCATCATAGTCAGCTGCATACAAGCTGGAGAACACTATCCATTATTATACTATATTGTTGAGTCACTCAGTCATGTCTGACTCTTTGCAACCCCATGGACTGCAGCACCCCAGGTTCCCCTGTCCTTCACCATTTCCCAGAGCTTGTCAAACTTAAGTCCATTGAATCAGTGATGCCATCCAACCATCTCATTCTCTGTCATCCCCTTCTCCTCCTGCCTTAAATCTTTCCCAGCATCAGGGTCTTTTCAAATGAGTCAGCTCATCGCATCAGGTGGCCAAAGTATTGGAGCTTCAGCTTCAGCATCAGTCCTTCCAATGAATATTCAGGCTTGATTTCCTTCAGGATTGACTGGTTTGATCTCCTTGCAGTCCAAGGGTCTCTCAAGAGTCTTCTCCAACAACACAGTTTAAAAGCATCAATTCTATAGAGCTCAGCTTACTTTTTTTTTTTTTTTTTTACTTTATTTTACTTTACAATACTGTATTGGTTTTGCCATACATTGACATGAATCCACCACGGGTGTACATGCGTTCCCAAACATGAACCCCCCTCCCCCGCCCCTCCCCATAACATCTCTCTGGGTCATCACCGTGCACCAGCCCCAAGCATGCTGTATCCTGCGTCGGACATAGACTGGCGATTCGATTCTTACATGATAGTATACATGTTACAATGCCATTCTCCCAAATCATCCCACCCTCTCCCTCTCCCTCTGAGTCCAAAAGTCCGTTATACGCATCTGTGTCTTTTTTGCTGTCCTGCATACAGGGTCGTCATTGCCATCTTTCTAAATTCCATATATATGTGTTAGTATACTGTATTGGTGTTTTTCTTTCTGGCTTACTTCACTCTGTATAATCGGCTCCAGTTTCATCCATCTCATCAGAACTGATTCAAATGTATTCTTTTTAACAGCTGGAGCTCAGCTTACTTTATGGTCCAACTCTCACATCCATACATATGTTTTATTATACTTAAAATATATTTAAAACTATACCTATTACACCACGCAGTAAACTTGAATCTATATATAGGATAACAAGACAGATCTGAAATCAAAACTTTTAATGCCTTAAAGGTGGCATATCTATACTGCAAAGAGGAAGCAAGTTATTAACCTGCTAACTGAAGCTAACTACAATTCTACTTGGTTAGATCTGTCTGCTGGATTTCATTTTAATTACTTACCAATATTCAAATAGTAGGGTATTTAATAGAAAAATTCTAATTTTTGACATCTTCAAAAACTGAAAAGTTGGCAATTGGGTATACATTCCTGCCAGATAACAAAGAGCTAGCTCTGAGTGCAGGCTGTCCTGTTTGGCTGGTACAGAGATTCCAGTCTGCTTTAGTTGCCACTGTATCTCCCCATATAATCCATTTTATATGTAAAATTATTCTCTCTTCAATGTAATATTCAGTTCAGTTCAGTTCAGTCACGCAGTCGTGTCTGACTCTTTGTGACCCCATAGACCGCAGCACACCAGGCCTCCCTGTCCATCACCAACTCCCAGAATTTACCCAAACTCATATCCATTGAATCGGTGATGCCATCCAACCATCTCATCCTCTGTCATCCCCTTCTCCTCCTGCCCTTAATCTTTCCCAGCATCAGGGTCTTTTCAAATGAGTCAGCTCTTCACATCAGGTGGCCAAAGTATTGGAGTTTCAGCTTCAGCATCAGACCTTCCAATGAACACCCAGGACTGATCTCCTTTAGGATGGACTGGTTCGATCTCCTTGCAGTCCAAGGGGCTATTAGAGTCTCCTCAGACACCACAGTTCGAAAGTGTCTTTGGCACTCAGCTTTCTTTATAGTTCAACTCGCACATCCATACATGACTACTGGAAAAGCCATAGCCTTGAATAGACAGACCTTTGTTGACAAAGTAATGTCTCTACTTTTTAATATGTTGTCTAAGTTGGTCATAACTTTTCTTCAAAGGAGCAAGTGTCTTTTAATTTCATGACTGCAATCACCATCTGCAGTGATTTTGGAGCCCAAGAAAATAAAGTCAGCCACTGTTTCCCCATCTATTTGCCAAGAAGTGATGGGACTGGATGCCATGATCTTAGTTTTCTGAATGTTGAGTTTTAAGCCAACTTTTTCACTTTCCTCTTTCACTTTCATCAAGAGGCTCTTTAGTTCTTCTTCACTTTCTACCATAAGGATGGTGTCATCTGCATATCTGAGGTTATTGATATTTCTCCCAGAAATCTTGATTCCAGCTTGTGCTTCTTCCAGCCCAGCATTTTCATGATGTATGTACTCTGCATATAAGTTAAATAAGCAAGGTAACAATATACAACCCTGAATACTCCTTTTCCTATTTGCTGCCAGTCTGTTGTTCCATGTCCAGTTCTAACTGTTGCTTCCTGACATGCATATAGGTTTCTCAAGAGGCAGGTCAGATGGTCTGGTATTCCAGTCTCTTTCAGAATTTTTCACAGTTTGTGGTGATCCACACAGTCAAAGGCTTTGGCATAGTCAATAAAGCAGAAATTGATGTTTTTCTGGAACTTCTGTGCTTTTTCAATGATCCAGCAGATGCTGGCAATTTGATCTCTGGTTCCTCTGCCTTTTCTAAAATCAGCTTGAACATCTAGAAGTTCATGTTTCATGTATTGCTGAAGCCTGGTTTGGGGAATTTTGAACATTACTTTACTAGCTTGTGAGGTAAGTGCAATTGTGCGGTAGTTTGAGGGCAGGAATCCCTTAGAAGAAATGGAGTAGCCATCATAGTCAACAAAAGAGTCAGAAATGCAGTACTTGGATGCAGTCTCAAAAATGACACAATGATCTCTGTTCGTTTACAAGGCAAACCATTCAGTATCATGGTAATGCAAGTCTATGCCCCGACCAGTAACGCTGAAGACGCTGAAGTTGAACGGTTCTGTGAAGACCTACAAGACCTTTTAGAACTAACACCCAAAAAAGATATCCTTTTCATTATAGGGGATTGGAATGCAAAAGTAGGAAGTCAAGAAACACCTGGAGTAACAGGCAAATTTGGCCTTGACGTACAAAATGAAGCAGGGCAAAGGCTAACAGAGTTCTGCCAAGAGAATGCATTGGTCATAGCAAACACCCTCTTCCAAAAACACAAGAGAAGACTCTATACATGGACATCACTAGATGGCCAACACCGAAATCAGATTGATTATATTCTTTGCAGCCAAAGATGGAGAAGCTCTATACAGTCAATAAAAACAAGACCAGGAGCTGACTGTGGCTCAGATCATGAACTCGTTATTGTCAAATTAGGACTTAAATTGAAGAAAGTGGGGGAAACCACTAGACCATTCAAGTATGACCTAAATCAAATCTCTAACGATGATACAGTGGAAGTGAGAAATAGATTTAAGGGACTAGATCTGATAGAGTGCCTGATAAACTATGGACAGAGGTTCATGACATTGTACAAGAGACAGAGATCAAGACCATCCCCAAGAAAAAGAAATGCAAAAAAGCAAAATGGCTGTCTGAGGGGGCCTTACAAATAGCTGTGCAAAGAAGAGAAGCCAAAAGCAAAGGAGAAAAGGAGAGATATAGCCATTTGAATGCAAGTTCCAAAGAATAGCAAGGAGAGATAAGAAAGCCTTCCTCAGTGATCAATGCAAAGAAATAGAGGAAAACAATAGAATGGGAAAGACTAGAGATCTCTTCAAAAAATTCAAGATACCAAGGGAATATTTCATGCAAAGATGGGCTCGATAAAGGACAGAAATGGTATGGACCTAACAGAAGCAGAAGATATTAAGAAGAGGTGGCAAGAATACACAGAAGAACTGTACAAAAAAGACCTTTATGACCCAGATAATCACGACGGTATGATCACTCACCTAGAGCTGAAACATCTTGGAATGTGAAGTCAAGTGGGCCTTAGGAAGCATCACTATGAACAAAGCTAGTGGAGGTTGAGGAATTCCCGTTGAGCTATTTCTAATCCTAAAAGATGATGCTGTGACAGTGATGCACTCAATATGCCAGCAAATTTGGAACACTCAGCAGTGGCCACAGGACTGGAAAAGGTCAGTTTTCATTCCAATCCCAAAGAAAGGCAATGCCAAAGAATGCTCAATGTAATATTAAGTATATAAATACATATCATACATCCAATTCTAGTTCATCCTCTTAACTCTGGCATAGTCTTCTATTGTAGAACTATGACAGAATACACATTCTTATATTATTTATCCTTTAAATTATTACATTATGCAGGCCAGGAAGCAACAGTTAGAACTGGACATGGAACAACAGACTGGTTCCAAATAGGAAAAGGAGTGTGTCAAGGCTGTATATTGTCACCTTGCTTATTTAACTTCTATGCAGAGTACATCATGAGAAACGCTGGACTGGAAGAAACACAAGCTGGAATCAAGATTGCCAGAAGAAATATCAATCACCTCAGATATGCAGATGACACCACCCTTATGGCAGAAAGTGCAGAGGAACTAAAAAGCCTCTTGATGAAGTGAAAGAGGAGAGCAAAAAAGTTGGCTTAAGCTCAACATTCAGAAAACTAAGATCATGGCATCTGGTCCCATCACTTCATGGGAAATAGATGGGGAAACAGTGGGAACAGTGTCAGACTATTTTCTTGGGCTCCAAAATCACTGCAGATGGTGACTGCAGCCATGAAATTAAAAGACATTTACTCCTTAGAAGAAAAGTTATGAGCAACCTAGATAGTATATTCAAAAGCAGAGACATTACTTTGCCGACTAAGGTCTTTCTAGTCAAGGCTGTGGTTTTTCCAGTGGTCATGTATGGATGTGAGAGTTGGACTGTGCAGAAGGCTGAGCACCGAAGAATTGATGCTTTTGAACTGTGGTCTTGGAGAAGACTCTTGAGAGTGCCTTTGACTGCAAGGAGATCTAACCAGTCCATTCTGAAGGAGATCAGCCTTGGGATTTCTTTGGAAGGAATGATGCTAAAGCTGAAGCTCCAGTACTTGGGCCACCTCATGCAAAATGTTGACTCATTGGAAAAGACTCTGATACAGGGAGGGATTGAGGGCAGGAGGAGAAGGGGACGACAGAGGATGAGATGGCTGGATGGCATCACGGACTCGATGGACGTGAGTCTGAGTGAACTCCAGGAGACGGTGATGGACAGGGAGGCCTGGCGTGCTTCGATTCATGGGGTCACAAAGAGTCGGACACGACTGAGCGACTGAACTGAACTGAAGAATTTATTTTATTTTTCCATAGAGATAAAGAATTATCCCAGCACCATTTATGGAATAATTCACCCACTTCACACTACTTTTTAATCTCTGTCATATATTGGGGTCTTCCTTGGTGGCTTAGAGGTAAAGTATCTGCCTGCAATGCAGGAGCCGCAAGAGATGCAGCAATCCCTGGTCAGGAAGATACCTGGAGGAGGCAATGGCAACCTTCTCCAATATTCTTCCCTGGAGAATTCCATAGACAGAGGAGCCTGGTGGGCTACAGTCCACCGGGTTGCAAACAGTCAAATATAACTGAAGTTACTTAGCACACATGCATTGTCATATATTGTTTGCACAAATAGGAAGGTATGTTTTGAAGCTAAGTTGTTCTCTTGGTCAAATTATTTATCTGATTAAAATTCACTTTCTAAATTAATGATTTTATAAGGCCCTCTCCCCAACTTGTCCTTCTTCAGAACTGTCTTGATTTTTCCTGATCCTGTGTTATTTCATATATATTATAGAATTTTTGCTTTGATGGGGATTTTATTCAATTTACAAAACCATTTTGGAAAAAGAAACATTCACTCTTCTCAGCCAGCAGTAGTAATCTTGGGTTTGGACTAGCGATTAAATTCACAAGAAAAAATTGCCTTCATCAGCCCCAAGTTTACTTAATTTGAAAAAGAATATACAATAGCCAACAATACAGACTGTGCGCCAACATAAAAGAACTTTGGTGACTAACAGGTCTGGCCAGTCAGACCATCAGCACTGGAGTCCTTCAGTTTTTATAAGCTCTCAGACCACCTGACCTGCCTCTTGAGAAATCTATATGCAGGTCAGGAAGCAACAGTTAGAACTGGACATGGAACAACAGACTGGTTCCAAATAGGAAAAGGAGTGCGTCAAGGCTGTATATTGTCACCCTGCTTGTTTAACTTATATGCAGAGTACATCATGAGAAACGGTGGACTGGAAGAAACACAAGCTGGAATCAAGATTGCTGGGAGAAATATCAATAACCTCAGATATGCAGATGACACCACCCTTATGGCAGAAAGTGAAGAGGAACTAAAAAGCCTCTTGATGAAAGTGAAAGAGGAGAGTGAAAAAGTTGGCTTTAAGCTCAACATTCAGAAAACTAAGATCATGGCATCTGGTCCCATCACTTCTTGGCAAAGAGATGGGGAAACAGTGGAAACAGTGTCAGACATTATTTTGGGGGGCTCCAAAATCACTGCAGATGGTGATTGCAGCCATGAAATTAGCAGACGCTTACTCCTTGGAAGAAAAGTTATGAGCAACCTAGATAGCACCGACTAAGGTCCGTCTAGTCAAAGCTATGGTTTTTCCAGCGGTCATGTATGGATGTGAGAGTTGGACTGTGAAGAAGGCTGAGCGCTGAAGAATTGATGCTTTTGAAGTGTGGTGTTGGAGAAGACTCTTGAGAGTCCCTTGGACTGCAAGGAGATCCAACCAGTCCATTCTGAGGGAGATCAGCCCTGGGATTTCTTTGGAAGGAATGATGCTAAAGCTGAAGCTCCAGTACTTTGGCCACCTCATGCGAAGAGTTGACTCATTGGAAAAGACTCTGATACAGGGAGGGATTGAGGGCAGGAGGAGAAGGGGACGACCAAGGATGAGATGGCTGGATGGCATCACGGACTCGATGGACATGAGTCTGAGTGAACTCCGGGGGTTGGTGATGGACAGGGAGGCCTGGCGTGCTGCGATTCATGGGGTCGCAAAGAGTCAGACACGACTGAGTGACTGAACTGAACTGAACTGAAAGCCTCAGGGCTACGTGACTAGTGCCCATTCTTAGATGAAACTGCATATCATTGGCATAATTACTCATCAGTTGCAGGTTACATAACAAAGTCTTGATAATAATGAAGAACAGGTGCTTGGTCTGGTACACAGTCACCTCTTTCACATTCCCATTTTCTGACTTGCTGATGTATAAGAGCCCAACTGAGTATCCAATATTGATCTCATAGTTTATGAGATCTTATGTCTAATAATCGGTTGCAATACTTTTGGGTTTTTTGCAATATAGGTAATCTTTATCTGCTAACAATAACTTTTGTACTTCCTATTCAATCTTTAGAACTTTTATTTCTTCTTCTAATTTTAATTTAATTTAATGGAATTTAATTTTAGATAGAAATAATATTAGAAAGGAAATTAAGGAAATACTTGTGAGGTTTTGACATTTATTGTAATATTTGCTGCAGATTATATTGTATATACCCCTTTATTGGGTTTAAGATTTCTGGGTTATTAAAAGGTTTTTATCATGATTAAAATTGGATTCTATCAAATGACCTTTTTATTCTTTATCATTTTTTTACATTAATCCACTTTGTCTCATCTTGAATAGGTATGTGACTTTCCACTGGTTCAGTCTTTTCTAACATATTTATTATATCTCTACTTCCGAAGTCCCCAGGTTCTTAAGTGTTAAGTTTGTCTTCTACAAACAGCTTATAGCTGAATTGAAGTGTGTTTTTTAGGAGTTTATTATTCGTGTTTTAATGGTTTTAATCCAACCAGATAATTTCTGTCTTTCAGTTGGCAAGCTTAATTCACTTACATTTATTTCATAGGATGTCTTTCACATATTCGTGTCTTCTTTCCATCAGCTCAAAATATTTTGTCTACTGCTTGTTCAAACCACTTGTTCATATATAGGAAGACTACTGTTTCTGTACACTATTTTTTTCCTGCTACCTTACTAAATTGTTGTATTGTATAAAGAGTTACTTTACTTAATTTCTTAGGTGTTCAGAGATAGAACACTACCTACAATTATTTTTCCCTTTTCAATTTTTACATATATATTTTCTTTTGACTCCAGTAAAATATTAAATACTACAGCAATAATAGGCAACCTGGCCTTACTCTAACTTATAGCCATTCTTGTGGCTGCGTATTTGAAACCTAACCCAAGTGAGGTCAGGCCAATAGTTATGAATCTTTAGGAGAATATTTTTCCCTATATTCAGAGCCAAAGTTGAGATGCATAAGTTTCCTGATCACTTACCTGCTTGGGCTTTTGGGCAAATGTTTTTTCCTTTCTTTTACATTGAGATAATAATTACCTTTTAATATTATATTAGTTTCAGGTGTACAACATAAGGATTTGCTGCATGTATATATTACAAAATGATCACCACGATGTTAACATCCACCACCACACATAGTTACAAGTTCTTTATTCTTGTGATAACTTCTAAGATCTACTCTTTTAACAACAGCAGAATTTTTGTTTGTCTTTTCACTTAGATTGTAGCCCTTTAAGGTTTCCAGTTTAATGTAGGATCTTAGTTTCTGTCCACACCTTTTGGATAATCACTTAAACTCAAGGTCGGGAAAGTTCTAAATTGTCAAGGTCAGGGAAGTTCCCTACCTGCTTCCAAAGGCAATGGAATTTCCAATGCCCACTTCCTATTTTTTTTCTCATTTTCTTTTTCTTTTTTGGCTGCACCTGATCCTAGCTGTGGCATGTGGGATCTAATTCCCTGACCAAGGATCTAACCTGGGCCCCCTGCTTTGGGAGCATGGAGTCAGCCACTGGATCACCAGGGAAGTCCCATGTTTCCTTTCATTCTTGACAGCTGGATTTTTATTGACTCTTCTGTAAACTCAAGTATAATTTTTAACTTAACTTCAAAAATGTAATACATTGCTATAATATTAGATATTCAAGTAAGATGTGACAATTCTCTCTCACTCATGTTCACCATCCATTCAGTTTTTCAATACTACCCTTCCCCTCAGAAAAACCCACAGGTAAGAACTATTGCTTCTTGTATATCTTGTCAGATTTTCTTCACATCTGCACAATCAAATACAAAATATATTTTACTTATCTCCCTTTGTTACTCAAAAGGTAGCGCACCACAGACATTATCCTATACCTTCCCTTTTTTTCACTTAACAAATATATCTTAGAGATCTTTTCATGTTGTACGTAGAGTATGTCCTCATTTTTATACACCCATGACATATTATATGACTGAATATAACTTAGCTACTCAATTCTACATTTTCTTTTACTACAAACTATGTTACAAAGAGGACTTCCCTGGTGGCTCAGACAGTAAAAGCATCTGCCTACAATGTGGGAGACCCGGATCCGATCCCTGGGTTGGGAAGATCCCCTGGAGAAGGAAATGGCAACCCACTTCAGTGTTCTTGCCTGAAAAATCCCATGGACAGAGGAGCAAAGAATAATTTATATATTGTTCACTTACCAAGTATGCAAGCATAGCTATAGGATAAATTCTCCCAAATTGCATTACTGGTCAAAAGGTATAGGCACTTGTGTGATTTTGATAGTTATTATTAAATTTTATTTCTTAAAGGTTGTAACAATTTGCACTTCTCATCAACAATGTATAATCTTAGTGGTACTTCCTCTTACTTACCAAAAGACCATGGTGGAAAATTAACAGGACTAATTAGGTCTGAGTTTGGGCTCCTTCGGATTCCAGCACTCCCTACCAGTTTACATGTTGTTCTTCAATTGCTAAATCATGTCAACTCTTTGTGACCCCATGGACAGCATACCAGGCTTCCCTGTTCTCCACTGTCTCCCAGAGTTTGCTCAAATTCATGTCCATTGAGTTGGTGATGCTATCTAACCAGCTCATCATCTACTGCCCTCTTCTCCTTTTGCCTTCAATCTTTCCCAGCATCAGGATCTTTTATCAGAGTATCGATTCTATTGTGAATCTCTATTAATCAAGGTGTTTTTTCAAATCAGAACATCTCTACCACATGATCAGCAAGAGAAGTGATTGATATTAGCTTTCTAAAAATAGATGCCTTTAGTTATGAATAGTTCTTTACATTTTACAGTGAAGATTGAGCAGTTTCTTGCATGACAAATTTTCCTCTCTCCTACAGCTTCAATTAAAAGATGCTGGCTCCTTGAAAGTGTTAGGTGGTTAGAATAGGAAAAAGGAGTCCAAAATGGTGGTGACTAAAAGGCAAAGAAAGGGAAAAGGCCATGAAAATGGAACAAAAGAAAACCTGCAGATCCGAGTGAGAACTTCAGGTGAAACAAACACTCCTGCTTTTTAGCTAACCCAATTTGCATAGGGCAGGTTCAGCGGGGAGGGGAACAATGTATAAAAGGAGGAGGCCTAGAAGGACTGAGGCCTCTCCTTTGAGGTCGGCCTGTCTTCACCCCTCGAAGGTGTACTACTGTTGCTGCTGCTGCTAAGTCACTTCAGTAGCGTCCGACTGTGCGACACCATAGACGGCAGCCCACCAGGTTCCCCCGTCCCTGGGATTCTCCAGGCAAGAACACTGGAGTGGGTTGCCATTTCCTTCTCCAATGCATGAAAGTGAGAAGTGAAAATGAAGTTGCTCAGTCGTGTCCGACTCTTAATGGCCCCATGGACTGCAGCCTACCAGGCTCCTCAGTCCATGGATTTTCCAGGCAAGAGTACTGGAGTAGGGTGCCATTGCCTTCTCTGGACAAGAAGCCTAGTGTGCTGGAAACCGGGATAACAAAAACAAACTTGGCAGAAAGCTCACACGGCTCAGTCTCAGATTCCAAAAGACCTCCAGTTACAATAGGAGGTCCTCACCCCTATCGTTGGAAGGCTAACAAAATCTTAATTCCTTTACAATTTTTCTTTTCTTGTTTCCTTGAAACCCCTGTGAACAGGCAAGTGGCAGTGGGTGCAACTGAGGGACTCTGGCAGGAGCTACTCTCCAGTGTGTCCTGAAGGCTCCACTATCTTTTGTGCCCTATTAACTGTTGCCCAAGTGGGTGAGGGTTCCTCTGTCCTTAATCTTCTTTGTGCCAAAGATCAGGCCAATGAAAACTGTGAGCACAAGTCAGGTATTTAGCAGATTTTCTGGCAGGTTATGAAGAGGATTCCTCAGCAGGTTTTTCCCACTGCTTTTTCCTCCCATCCTTTACTCCTCTCCCATCTATGCCACTGCTTACAAAGTGTCGGGCAGGTCCTCATCTTTCCATTTCTGAACATTGTGTTTGAAACTGTTTACCTAAGATTGGGACTCAGATCCAAGTGGCAGGGGCTCTGTACTATGCTTAGTCACTCAGTTGTATCCAACTGGAACTTGAGCCCAGCCAAAATCCATGGTGCCTGCTTTCAGGACCTAGTGAAGCTCAGGTTCTTGATGTCTTCTTGCAAAACAAATTCAGTGAGAGACATAGCAACACATAAGAGGTAGATTTGTCTGGATTCAGAGAGAAGCACACTCCACAGAGTCTGTGCCATTGCCGAGGGTATATGCAGTGGCCATGAAGTGTGGTGTGGTTAGCTTTTGTGAGCCGGGTAATTTCATATACTAATGAATTGGATGATCATTCTAACAATTGGGGAACCACTCACTCCTTGGTCTTTTGATAGTGCCTTAGAACAGTCATGGTGCCCCTTGGTGTGTCACTTAGCTTGCAGATTGAGAATCAAAGTTTAGTTGAATTTGACTTGTCTGTCATCTTGGAACCATTTGATTTTAATTGGTTTATGTTATGCTCCTGGGCTATGTCATTCTTTCAAAAGTCGTGCCCTGCCCTCTTCCCTCCTGTTCCATGCTCTTTTCCTGAGCCCCGTCTGGGCTCACAATGTTGCCTCTACAATCTTCTGAAGGGACAACCAGAAAATAGCTTTTCTGGTTGGGAGGGAAATACTGTATAACATCCAATCTCTCTAGAGATTCGGGCCTTGATCTTCCATGTTCCCTACAAGATGTGTGTTAACAGCACCTCTCAGTGGACTCACTAGGGCAGGTGACAGGTACACAATGCCTGCTAGAAGTCCACCTGTTGGTTGCATCCCTTCAAGAGCAATTGGAGTTCCAGGGATAATGTTTGCCACTTTGGGTGTTAGCCCTGAAGCCTGTTTGGGCCCAAACCCTTACCACTCTTCTCCTAAAGTTACAAACATACCCCTGGATCAAATCTCCACTCCACTTTTATGGAACATCTGGTCTGTTGCCTCTTATTGATTTGTTCTTAAGCCACTTACTAACTCCTGCGACCAGGACCATGCCCCTTGTAGGCAACATCATTCCACCCTGCTTATTATTAAAATAATATTATTATTAAAATAACAGGCCCAGAAAACCCACTCTTTTGTCATTATTTCTGTTATTACCCAAAGTGCGTCTATGACAATGAAATGGTTACCACTGGAAACACCCTAAAACTGCTTTTATGGAGGACTAGGGGCTATTTCTGCTTTATTGACTCTGCCAAAGCCTTTGACTGTGTGGATCACAATAAACTGTGGAAAATTCTGAAAGAGATGGAATACCAGACCACCTAACCTGCCTCTTGAGAAATCTGTATGCAGGTCAGGAAGCAACAGTGAGAACTGGACATGGAACAACAGACTGGTTCCAAATAGGAAAAGGAGTATGTCAAGGCTGTATATTGTCACCCTGCTTGTTTAACTTATATGCAGAGTACATCATGAGAAATGCTGGACTGGAAGAAACACAAGCTGGAATCAAGATTGCCGGGAGAAATATCAATAACCTCAGATATGCAAATGACACCACCCTTATGGCAGAAAGTGAAAAGGAACTCAAAAGCCTCTTGATGAAACTGAAAGAGGAGGGTGAAAAAGTTGGCTTAAAGCTCAACATTCAGAAAACGAAGATCATGGCATCTGGTCCCATCACTTCATGGGAAATAGATGGGGAAACAGTGGGAACAGTGTCAGATTTTATTTTGGGGGGCTCCAAAATCACCGCAGATGGTGACTGCAGCCATGAAATTAAAAGACGCTTACTCCTTAGAAGAAAAGTTATGACCAACCTAGATAGTATATTCAAAAGCATAGACATTACTTTGCCTACTAAGGTCCGTCTAGTCAAGGCTATGGTTTTTCCTGTGGTCATGTATGGATGTGAGAGTTGGACTGTGAAGAAGGCTGAGCACTGAAGAATTGATGCTTTTGAACTGTGGTGTTGGAGAAGACTCTTGAGAGTGCCCTGGACTGCAAGGAGATCCAACCAGTCCATTCTGAAGGAGATCAACCGTGGGATTTCTTTGGAAGGAATGATGCTAAAGCTGAAGCTCCAGTACTTTGGCCACCTCATGTGAAGAGTTGACTCACTGGAAAAGACCCTGATGCTGGGAGGGATTGGGGGCAGGAGGAGAAGGGGACGACCAAGGATGAGATGGCTGGATGGCGTCACGGACTCGATGGATGTGAGTCTGAGCGTACTCTGGGAGATGGTGATGGACAGGGAGGCCTGGCGTGCTGCGATTCATGGGGTCGTGAAGAGTCGGACACGACTGAGCGACTGAACTGAACTGAACTGAGGGGATGAAATCAGTGACTTGCATTCCTCAGAATAGTAAGAGGATAAGGTTTATGGCTGATTCACCAGGTTCCCAATCTCAGGCACGGGCTTGGATTGCTTTACATCATGATATTTATTCCCATCCGTGGTGAACAGACCAGCAATGAGTTAAGATTACAATTCCTAATCCTACCCAGCACTGGTCATGCTGGAGAACTTGGAGTTGCCCAACTCCAGTATGGGGTTCCAGGGAGGTCGACCTGCCTCGACCTGCCAACGGATCTGGTCCTAGAAAGTTTGTCATGCCTCAACCTGCTCTGGGATCTGCCAGTCCAGGGGTCTCAGGAGGTTGACATGCCTCAGCCTGCCCAGGGACCCAATTCTCGGGAGGCCTACATGCTTTGCCCTGCCCAGGGATTCGATCTCCAGGAGGTTGTCATGCCTCAGCCTCCCTGGGGATCTTCAGCCTGACCCAAGGATGCCTGGTTCTCAGATTAAAATAGTACTGGGTAGGATAAGTTTCAGAATGACTCATCCCTAAGGAGGTCCACCCATGGAAATAGGAGGGGGCCTATTAGTGGTGGGACTGTGCCCAGTCTCAGCAGTAGCTCAGAAGTGCAATGAGAACCCCATTGCCTTTCTGGAAAGGCTAAAAGAGGCCCTCCAAAAGTTTACTAATTTGGACTTAGACTCTTACGAGGGACAGGTGATTTTAAAGGACAAATTCCTCTCCCAATGTGCATCAGACATCACGATAAAGTTACAACAGCTACAGTATCAGGAACCTGCTGCCTCTTTAGATGAGATTGTCCAGATCGTCACCAATATCTTTTATAATAAAGAATAGGAGAGGGAGACCAAGGCCCAGGAAAGGGAGAGAAGCAAAGAGACAAGGTATGCCCAGATGCTGGCCGCCCTCCAGGGAAGCCATATGGCACACAGCAAGTCCTTGAAGGACAAGGCAAGAGGCAAATGCCTAATCTGTAGATAGACTGGACAATGGGCAAACAAGTGCCCAAACTGTAACAAGCCCCCTAAAATGGCTGGCTAAAAATGCCATCAACATTGGTCAACACTCTACCCTTGGGATCCAGGAGCCTCAAGGTCAAGTGCCAAGGATTTCCTCACAATTGCTCAATAGTACTGAAACAGCCCACTCCAGCCAGCCAGGCTGCTTGTCACAGCTAACCATCACAGGGCTTGAGCCAAGGGTGCAGCTGGATGTGGCGGGTAGGTTTGAGAATTTCTTGGTTCACACAGGGGCTACATACTCTGTCCTGACCTTCTATTCCAGAGCCTTCTCCTCCAAAACCTGTACCATTTCAGGTGTTACAGGAAAAACAGTTACAAAACCTGAGCACTTCTTTGTTGCTGGGATGGACAAATATTTTCCCACCAGTTTCTGGTGGTCACTGAGTGTTCTACTCTCTTATTGGAAAGAGATCTTTTGAAATCTTGTAGCTATTGCAGTCCTGATAGAAGATGCTTTAAAACTCTCTCTTGGGGGCAAACTAACTATTTTTACCAGCCACCAAGTTAAACAGCTTCTGAATGGGAGAGGCCACGTATGGATGTCTGATCAAAGGATCCTCAGATATCAAGTAGTGATGATGCAAAATCCAGGCCAGACTATATCCCCTTGTGAGGCTTTTAACCTAACTACCCTCCTGCCTACCCCCAGGGCTCTCTCCCCTTTCATTCTTGCCTAGAAACTTTGGAGCACTGGACAAAACCCCAAGAGGGATTGTCAGAAGATCCTCTGACCAATCCTGATGAAATCTGGTACACCGAACAAAGCAGCTTTGCCTTGAATGGAAAAACAAGACCTAGATATGCAGTAGTCTCCAATTTTGAGACCTTAGAAGCTAAACCTTTTCCATCAGGTCAGTTCAGTCCAGTTCAGTCACTCAGTCTTGTCCAACTTTTTGCGACCCCATGAATTGCAGCACGCCAGGCCTCCCTGTCCATTACCATCTCCTGGAGTTCACTCAGACTCATGTCCATTGAGTTGGTGATGCCATCCAACCATCTCATCCTCTGTCATCCCTTTTTCCTCCTGCTCCCAATCCCTCCCAACATCAGAATCTTTTCCAATGAGTCAACTCTTCACGTGAGATGGCCCAAGTATTGGAGTTTCAGCTTTAGCATCAGTCCTTCCAAAGAACACCCAGGGCTGATATCATTTAGAATGGACTGGTTGGATCTCCTTGCAGTCCAAGGGACTCTCAAGAGTCTTCTCCAACACCACAGTTCAAAAGCATCAATTCTTCGGTGCTCAACTTTCTTCACAGTCCAACTCTCACATCCATACATGACCACTGGTACTTCAGCACAATTAACTGAGCTCATAGTCCTGACTCGAGCTTTATAGCTGAAAAAAGGAAAAAGAGTAGCCATTTACACTGACTCCAGGTATGCCTTTCTGGTGCTACATGCACATGCTGCTATTTGGAAAGAAAGAGGCCATTCCAAGGGTCCCCAACCAAGTATGGTGATCAAATCCTTAGGCTCTTGGAGGTAGTCCATCTGCTCACTGAGGTTTCAGTCTCCCATTGTAAAGGACACCAAAAAGGGAGCATGCAAGTGGCACGAGGGAATCAAGCAGCCAATCAGGCAGCTAAGAGAGCAGCATTACAGAGTAATGACCTAAAAGGGGTTGTCACCTTAGTTCCACAGACTAATTTGGCAGAAACACCTTCATATAATGAAGGTGAGACTCTCAAAGGCAATGAGGGTTTTCAAGATCATATGGGGTAGTTCCAAAAGGAGGGACTCCTTTTTCTGCCTGGGAACCTTCTAAATGGAAGTTGCTTAATTCCTTACATGTCATCACTCATTTAGGGGAGAAGGCCCTCCAAATATTACTAGAAAGGTCTTTCAGAGGAACAGGCCTCCAAACGACTATAAGGCAAGTGGTCTTCTCTTGTCCCACGTGCCGATTAAACAACCCCCAAGGAGCTTGAAGACTCCAGATGGCCCAGCCTGTGCAATGGCATGGGACCTACCCAGGAAAGGACTGGCAGATGGACTTCACCCAGATGCCAGTTTCTCAACAGTATAAATACCTATTAGTCATGATAGATACATTCACAGGATGGATTGAATGCTTTCCCACCCAGACTGAGAAGGCTGAGCAGGTGGTAAAGGAAAAAAAAATAAAAAGACTGCTCCATGAAGTTATTCCAAGATTTGGTGTGCCCAGGTCATTACAAAGTGGCAATAGGACATAATTTACTTCTAAGGTCACCCAAGAGTCTCCAAAGCATTCAGTTCAGTTCAGTCACTCAGTCATGTCTGACTCTTTGCTACCCCGTGAATCACAGCATGTCAGGCCTCCCTGTCCATCACCAACTCCCGAAGTTCACCCAAACTCATGTCGACTTAGTCTGTGATGCCATTCAACCATCTCATCCTCTGTCGTCCCCTTTTCCTCCTGCCCTCAATCCCTCCCAGCATCAGGGCCTCTTCCAATGAGTTAACTCTTCACATGAGGTGGCCAAACTATTGGAGTTTCAGCTTTAGCATCAGTCCTTCCAAAGAACACCAGGACTGATCTCCTTTAGAATGGACTGGTTGGATCTCCTTGCAGTTCAAGGGACTCTCAAGAGTCTTCTCCAACACCACAGTTCAAAAGCATCAATTCTTCGGTGCTCAGCTTTCTTCACAGTCCAACTCTCACATCCACACATGACCACTGGAAAAATCATAGCCTTGACTAGACGGACCTTTGTTGGCAAAGTAATATCTCTGCTTTTCAATATGCTATCTAGGTGGGTTATGCTATCTATAACTTTCCTTCCAAGGAGTAAGCATCTTTTAATTTCATGGCTGCAATCACCACCTACAGTGATTTTGGAGCCCCAAAAAATAAGTCTGATACTGTTTCCACTATTTCCCCATCTATTTACCAAGAAGTGATGGGACCAGATGCCGTGATCTTCATTTTCTGAATGTTGAGCTTTAAGCCAACCTTTCCACTCTCCTCTTTCACTTTCATCAAGAGGCTTTTTAGTTCCTCTTCACTTTCTGCCATAAGGGTGGTGTCATCTGCATAACTGAGGTTATTGATATTTCTCCTGGCAATCTTGATTCCAGCTTGTGTTTCTTCCAGCCCAGCATTTCTCATGATGTACTCTGCATATAAGTTGAGCATTATTTATTACCTCCATTGTGCCTGGAGGCCTCAGTCTTCAGGAAAAGTAGAATGAGCCAACCAATTCTTAAAATCCATGATAAAAAAGATAACCCAGGAGATCTCCCTCAGTTGGAAGGAGGCCTTACCGACAGCTCTCCTCCACACCCGTGTTGCCCCTAAGGAACAGGTTGGTCTTAGTCCTTATGAGATACTATATGGGAGGCCTTTTGTTTATGTCAGTGACCTCTTCCTAGATGTAGAGGCTCAGACCCTCTGGTCTTATACCAAGACCATTGGGCAATTCCAACAAAATATACACTTGTGGGGTGTCAATTAGGACCCAAAAGATTCTAAAGAGCCACCACTATATATGCTCAATAACCTCAGATATGCAGATAACATCACCCTTGTGGCAGAAAGTGAAGAACTAAAAAGCCTCTTAATGAAAGTGAAAGAGAAGTGAAAATGTTGGTTTAAAATTCAACATTCAAAAAACTGAGATCATGGCCTCAGGTTCCATCACTTCATGGCAAACAGATGAGGAAACGATGGAAACAGTGACAGACTTTATGTTTTTTGGTATCCAGAATCACTATAGATTGTGACTGTAGCCATGAAATTAAAAGACGCTTACTCCTTGGAAGAAAAGTTATGACCAACCTAGACAGCATATTAAAAAGCAGAGACATCTCCTTTGTCATCAAAGGTATGTCTAGTCAAGGCTATGGTTTTTACAGTAGTCAGGTATGGATGTGAGAGCTGGACTATAAAGAAAGCAGAGTGCCGAAGAATTGATGCTTTTGAACTGTGGTGTTGGAGAAGACTCTTGTGAGTCCCTTGGACTGCAAGGAGATCCAACCAGTCCATCCTAAAGGAGATCAGTCCTGGGTGTTCACTGGAAGGACTGATGTTGAAGCTGAAACTCCAATACTTTGGCCACCTGATGTGAAGCGCTGATTTATTTGAAAAGACCATGATGCTTGGAAAGATTGAGGGCAGGAGGAGAAGGGGACGACAGAGGATGAGATGGTCGGATGGCATCACCAACTCAATGGACGTTGAACATGAGTTTGAGTAAACTCCGGGAGTTGGTGATGACAGGGAGGCCTGGTGTGCTGCAGTCCACGGTATCACAAACAGTTGCCATTTTGAACAAGGATATACAAAACTACACCCAACTACAGAAAATATCACTCAACCTTAGACGGACACCACTATAAGGACTCTGAGGCTTGAGACTAGCAAGAGGGGAAGGCTAAGTGCCCCTTGCCATCCCAGCTCATCAGGAAGTAGCCAGAGATACCTCAACAGCCTTACTCCCAAAGAATTGGACCTCCCATCTCTTGTGGAAGAAATGTTAGGTAGTTAGAATAAGAAAAAGGGAATCCAAAATGGTGGTAGATAAAAGACAAAGAAAGGGGAAAGGTCATCAAAATGGAACAGAAGAAAAGCCCTGGACCAGAGTGAGAACTTCAAGTGAAACATACACTCCCCCTTCTTGGCTAGCCCAATTTGCATAGGGCAGGCTCAGGAGGGAGAAGACCAATGTATAAAAGGAGGACGCCTAGAAGGATTAAGGCCCCTCCTTTGGGGTTGGCCTGCCCTCACGCCTCAAAGGTGTACTATCCTTTGCTTAATAAAACTGAGCTGTAACCGAACTGTAACACTGGTCCATCGTTTCACATTTTTGCTGCAGCAAGACAGAACCAAGGATATTATACTCTCTCCTGAGAAAAGAAGATTTTTTGAAATTAAAAGATGCTTGCTCCTTAGAAGAAAAGCTATGAAAAACCTAAGCAGCATATTAAAAAGCAGAGACTGGGTTGGGGGGTGAGGGGAGTGGGTGGTGGTCCTAAGATGGTGGAGGAATAGGACAAGGAGATCACTTTCTTCCCCACAAATTCATCCAAAGATCGACTGAATGCTGAGCAAATTCCACAAAACAACTTCTGAACACTGGCAGAGGACACCAGGCACCCAGAAATGCAGCCCATTCTCTTCAAAAGGAGGTAGGACAAAATATACAAGATAAAAAGAGAGACAAAAGAGTCAGGGACAGAGACCCATCCTGGGGAGGGAGTCGTGAAAGATGAGAAGTTTCCAAATACCAGGAAACCCTCTCACAGGCGGGAGGGTTTGGAATCTCAAACCCTCTGAGATTTGGAATCTCAGAGGGCAACATAACTGGGAGAAAAAACAAAAAACCCACAGATTACACACCTAACCGCAACTCCCAGTGGAGAAGTAGCCCAGACATTGCTCACATCCTCCAGCAGCAAGCAGGGGCTGAACAGGGAGGCACGGGCTGCATGCTTAGGGACTGGGACTGAATGCCCTAAGGACAATCTGAGAGAGCTAACATGAGATAGCAACCCAAACTGTGGGATAGCCAGAGAGAGAGGAAAAAAAAGAGAGAGAGAGAACTTTCCTGAGAAAAGCTCTAAGGCACTGTTGGTGATGGACAGGGAGGCCTGGCATGCTGCAATTCATGGGGTCACAAAGAGTCGGACACGACTGAGCGACTGAACTGAACTGAACTGAACGGAAGGCACTGCCAGGCCTGCTCACAGAACAAAGACTGAGTGAATACTAGAGGAGAGCTAGCCAGCTGCGGACCGGCCTCTCCCCCTGTCAGAGGCAGAGAGGCAAGCGGGCGGCAGCCAGAGCTGGAAGGCGAGGAACAAACTGACAAACTTGGCCCCAGAGATGGCATCCTCTACCAAACTGCGAGCAAGTCGCCAGTTGCTGACCAGGTCTTCCTGGGATCCTGGATGGTTGACATGCGCCAGGAAGGTCGCAGTCAGAGATCAGCTCCCCAGAGGAGACACATGGCACACCTGAGATGATGCTCTCGCTTTGCACCCAGGAAACTGAGTGGCTGGGACCGGGGAGGTGATAAGACGCACCACACACCTGGGAGAATGCGCTTGTCAAGCACCTGGTCGCCTGAGCTCCTTGGACCTCAGAAAGGCACAAAACGCAGACCCAACCGAGTCTGTGCCTTTGTGGAGTACCGGAGAACCTGAACCTGAGCAGTTTAGACCTGGGGAGTACACACAACTCAGGGCCTGCTTTAGAGAGTTCCTCTGCACAGCAACCTGGAGCCTGAGCAGTGCAGACTGGGAAAGCACACATGTGAGCGAGGGCACACCCAGCGTGGCCCAGACACTGCAAGCACTCCCCACACATGCCAGTGACGTTTGTTTGAAATGTTCCTCCCCCACTGCCCCCGCCCCCCCAGCCCCAGCCGACAGCACAGCTGAACAAGTGAGCCTAAATAAGTGACCACCTTCACCCCCTTGTGTCAGGGTGGAAATTAGACACTGAAGAGACCTGCAAACAGCGGAAGCCGAAATAAACAAAGAAGAGGGGACTGCTCTGCAAGTGACAGGTGCAACAGGTTAAAACCCTGTAGTTAGCACTGACTACCTAGGAAGGGGCCTATAGATCTTGAGAAGTATAAGCTGGAACAAGGAACTATCTGAAACTGAACTGACCCCACACTGTCCTCCACAGCTCCAGAGAAATACCTAGATATATTTTACTATTATCATTTTTAATTTAATTTTTTTATTTTTAAGTTCTTTATTACTCATTTAATTTTCATTTTTATAACCTATTACCTTGCCAAAAATAGACCCTATTTTTAAAGCAAATTTCATATATATATATTTTATAATTTTTATGATTTTGCTTTGTTTTTTTAATATTGTATTTTTGAGAATCTAACCTCTACTCTAGATTTTTAATCTTTGCTTTTTGGTATTCATTATCAATAGAATCCAATCTTCAGTACCCATTTTTAATTAAGAGTGTGGTTACTGGCTTGATTGCTCTCTCCCCTTTTGACTTTCCTTTTTCTCCCCCAGGTCACCTCTATCTCCTCCCTTCCCCTTCTCTTTTCTACCTAACTCTGTGAATCTCTTTCAGTGTTCTGGGCTGTGGAGAACACTTAGGTAAATGATTACTGGCTAGATTTGTCTCTCTCCTTTTGACTCCCCCTCTATCTCCTTCCTCCCTCTTCTTTTCTCTGTGTAACTCCGTGAACCTCTCTGAGTGTTCCAGACTGTGGAGAGCACATAGGAAATTGATTACAGGCTAGATTTCTCTCTCTGCTTTTGACTCCCCCTCTTCTCCTCCTGGTCACCTCTATCTCCCTCCTCCCTCTTCTCTTCTCCACATAACTCTGTGAACCTCTCTGGGTGTCCCTCACTGCGGAGAATCTTTTCACCATCAACCTAGATGTTTTATCATTGGTGCTGTATGGATGGAGAAGTGTTGAGGCTGCTGTAAGAATAAGACTGAAAGCCAGAGATGAGAGGCTTAAATCCAAAACTTGAGAACACCAGAAAACTCCTGACTCCAGGGAACATTAATCAACAAGAGCTCATCCAAAAGCCTCCATACCTACACTGAAACCAAGCTCCACCCAAGAGCCAACAAGTTTCAGAGCAAGACATACCAAGCTAATTCTCCAACAATGCAGGAACATAATCCTGAGCATTAAAATACAGGCAGCCAAAAGTCACACTAAACCCATAGACACCTCAAAACTCACTACTGGACACTTCATTGCACTTCATAGAGAAGAGATCCAGCTCCACCCACCAGAACACCAATGCAAGCTTCCCTAACCAGGAAACCTTGACAAGACACTCATCCAACCCACCCATAGGGAGGAACCTCCACAATAAAGAGGAATCACAAACATCCAGCATACAGAAAGGCCACCCCAAACACAGTAATCTAAACAAGATGAAAAGGCAAAGAAATATTCAGCAGGTAAAGGAACATGATAAACGCCCACCAAATCAAACAAAAGAGGAGATAAGGAGTCTACCTGAAAAAGAATTCAGAATAATGATAGTAAAAATGACTCAAAATCTTGAAAACAAAATGGAGTTACAGATAAATAGTCTGGAGACAAGGTTTGAGAAGATGCAAGAAATGTTTAACAGGGACCTAGAATAAATAAAAAAGTCATTCAATAATGAATAATGCAATAACTGGATCAAAAACACTCTGGAGGAAACCGACAGTAGAATAACTGAGGCAGAAGATAGGATAAGTGAGGTGGAAGATAGAATGGTGGAAATAAATGAAACAGAGAGGAAAAAAGAAAAAAAGGATTAAACGAAATGAGGACAACCTCAGAGACTTCTGGGACAATACTAAAACATTCGAACACCCAAACATTCGAATCATAGGAGTCCCAGAAGAAGAAGACAAAAAGAAAGGGCATGAGAAAATACTTGAGGAGATAATAGTTGAAAACTTCCCTAAAATGAGAAAGGAGATAGCCACCCAAGTCCAAGAAACCCAGAGAGTCCCAAACAGGATAAACCCAAGGTGAAACACCCCAAGACACGTATTAATCAAGTTAACGAAGATCAAACACAAAGAACAAATATTAAAAGCAGCAAGGGAAAAACAAATAACATACAAGGGGATTCCCATAAGGATAACAGCTGATCTTTCAAAGCAACTCTACAGGCCAGAAGGGAATGGCAGGACATACTTAAAGTGATCAAAGAGAAAAACCTACAACCCAGATTACTGTACCCAGCAAGGATCTCATTCAAATCTGAAGGAGAAATCAAAAGCTTTACAGACAAACAAAAGCTGAGAGAATTCAGCACCAAACCAACTCTTCAACAATTGCTAAAGGATCTTCTCTAGACAGGAAACACAGAAAAGATTTATAAACTCAAACCCAAAACAACAAAGTAAATGGCAATGGGATCATTCTTATCAAAAATTACCTTAAATGTAAATGGATTGAATGCCAACTAAAAGACAAAGACTGGCTGAATGGATACAAAAATAAGACCCCTATATATGCTGTCTACAAAAGACCCACCTCAAACCAAGGGACACATACAGACTGAAAGTGAAGGGCTGGAAAAAGACATTTCACACAAATGGAGACCAAAAGAAAGCAGAAGTAGCAATACTCACATCAGATAAAATAGATTTTGAAATAAAGGCCATGAAAAGAGACAAAGAAGGACACTACATAATGATCAAAGGATCAATCCAAGAAGAAGATATAACAATTATAAATATATATGCACCCAACTTTGGAGCACTATAATATGTAAGGCAAATGCTAACAAATATGAAAGGGGAAATTAACAGTAACACAATAATAGTGGGACACTTGAATACCCCACTCACACCTATGGATAGATCAACTAAACAGAAAATTAGCAAGGAAACACAAACTTTAAATGATACAATAAACCAGTTAAACCTAATTGATATCTATAGGACAGTTCACCCTAAAACAATGAATTTCACCTTTTTCTCAAGTGCACACCGAACATTCTCCAGGACAGATCACATCCTGGGTGATAAATCCAGCCTTGGAAAGTTCAAAAAATTGAAATTATTTCAAGCCTTTATTCTGGTCACAATGCAGTAAGATTAGATGTCAACTATAGGAAAAAAACTATTAAAAATACAAACAAGTGGAGGCTAAGCAACACACTTCTGAATAACCAACAAATCACATAAGAAATCAAAAAAGAAATCAAAATATGCATAGAAACAAATGAAAATGAAAACACAGCAACCCAAAACCTATGGTAAAACAGTGCTAAGGAGAAGGTTCATAGCAATACAAGCTTACCTCAAGAAACAAGACAAAAATCAAATAAATAACCTAACTCTGTACCTAAAGCAACTAGAAAAAGAAGAAATGAAGAACCCCAGGGTTAATAGAAGGAAAGAAATCATAAAAATTAGGGCAGAAATAAATGAAACAAACAAACAAAACCAAAGGAGATCACAGCAAAAATCAACAAAGCTAAAACTTGGTTCTTTGAGAAGATAAATAAAATAGACAAACCATTAGCCAGACTCGTCAAGAAAAAAAAGGAGAAGAAGCAAATCAACAAAATTAGACATGAAAATGGAGAAATCACAACAGACAACAAAGAAATACAAAGAGTCACAAGAGACTACTATCAGCAACTATATGCCAGTAAAATGGACAACTTGGAAGAAATGAACAAATTCTTAGAAAAGTACAACTTTCCAAAACCGAACCAGAAAGAAATAGAAAATCTTAACAGACCCATCACAAGCACAGAAACTGAAACTATAATCAGAAATCTTCCAGCAAACAAAAACCCAGGACCAGACAGCTTCACAGCTGAATTCTACCAAAAATTAAAAGAAGAGTTAATACCTATCCTACTCAGACTCTCCCAGAAAATTGCAGAGGAAAGTAAACTTCCAAACTCATTCTATGAGGCCACCATCACCCTAATACCAAAATCAGACAAAGATGCCACAAAAAAAGAAAACTACAGGCCAATATCACTGATGAACATAGATGCAAAATTCCTTAACAAAATTCTAGCAAACAGAATCCAACAACATAGTAAAAAGATCATACATCATGACCAAGTGGGCTTTA